>NC_056748.1:218852098-219152098 GCF_019279795.1 Protopterus annectens
CTGCACAACATCACATTACACCTTATAGACAGATCTGCCAGGGACTGACATAACATCACCATCAAACTGCTGACCATACAGTGTAGACAGAGACTCTATGTAGGAGTTAGTAGAGTATACTGCATGTACATGGAGTCAATGGGGATTCACTGACTACTTATCTAAGAGGACAAGAAGGTTTGTGTGGCATTAACCATCTTTGTTGTGCAGAAGTTTCAGCATCTGACAGTGGGCATGTTAGAGTTTAGCAAGCGTCAGCCATGTGGATCCCATACCAGTTCCCTGAAGTGATGCTGCAGCATGTACAGGAGCAGATATGGTTTCCACAGGCAACAGAGAGGAGAGATGCCAGTGTGTGGGTGCTGTACTATATATATTTTTCCCTGGTATCTTGGGGGTCATTGATTGTACCCACATTGCCATCAGGACCCACCTGCTCCATACGGTATCAAGTACATCAAATTAAATGGCTTCCACTCCATTTCTTTCCAAGTAGTGTGAAATGTTTAGGGTATTATATACACTGTGTCTCTGCACCATCTTGACAGTACCCATGAGTCTCACTTCTGGAACATATGTGACATCTATATACATTCTATGTGAGGTGACTTCCTACTAAATCATTTAATTAGTAGGTACAGACATTGTCAGTTACATAGGCCAGGACATGCTTTTCCAATTGACAGAGGCAGCAAGGCACCCATAAGTGGCACTGACTACTGTGTGCTGTAGATGATAAAGGATATGCCTTGGAACAGAGTTTGACAACCCCCATCTGAAGCTCCCAGACTATGGTCAAGATGGCATGCAAAACTTTGCATTCACAGACCTAGAACATTGTGGAACATGTGCTCAGACACCTGAAAGCATAGCTCCACTGTTTGGATGCATCTGGTGGTGCATAACAGCATGCACCTATCTATTCTGGTGCTTTGAGCCAATCTTCAGTCTGGTGCCCCCAAAATTTTTAAATTCAAGAGTGAAAAAAAGAAGGTCCTCTCACTCATGAGGACAGAAAAAAAGCTCTTTCTTGTTAAAAAATGAGGCAAACTACTTACTACATTGTATACCCCAAACAAAGTGCTAAAGTGGTTTGTCCAGACTGCAAATGCACTATTGGCATTTATTTCTGAATGCCAGTAGTGCACTATTAACTGATCATCATTGCCCAATTATGTCTCCTAGCACCTTGTATCTGTGGTAGCTGATTCCTTCACCCCATGTTAGCTATGTCTCTGATGTGAGGCCCGCACTAAGTTATTCATGATGTGAGCCATGTTACATTAGTATAGCAATGTGAAACCAATTACAATTTTGAAATATCTCATATAATGCTTTAGAGACCTGTCACAACAGTGGAGGAGGAGATGGGTGCAGAATTGTTGGAAGAACTGGCTGAAGCAGTACCTCGTGCAAGGCTAAGGTGGGTACAGTGCATTATAGCACTGACAGAGTGGCAGCTTCTGGGCCACAACTATGAAACATGAGAGGAACAATGCATACTAAAATTGATGCATGCATTAACTCACCCCGGCTACATATCATTCTGAATTGACTGGCCACAGTTCATCAGACATTTCATTACATTGCCAGTACTGTCTGGACTGGTTGGCAGGACACAGTCATATATGCACAGGTTGGGTGGGACACAGTGACAGGTGACAGCAACAATATTACTGATGTAAGGATCACAGGAGGTGAATGTGGCAGACACATGTGCAAATAGCTGTTTGGGGGAATCAACAATGATATTTTCTTGTGTTCGGGTGAAGCTTCTGTACTGTGAACACTGGCTTGATTGATCATGGTACCTGCAGTGTTAGGTGGGCCGGATGTGTTCTGTGTGGGAAAAGGCATAGCACTATGTAAGCATGTACAGGAACCCAGCTATGGCTGCTCATGTTGTTTTCCATGACCTTGAGGATAGCCATCACTAGGCATCACAATCTTTTGACCAACAGGGGATAGGGATGTTGTAGAAGTGCATGAACCAGAGTAATTTGGTCTGCTGGGGTATCCCTGCAGTGGAGTCAGATGAGTGTCAGACAAAATCATGAAACTGGCCTTACCCAAAGGTAGAGACTGGCATGGCAAACAGTGACAGCAATGCAGTCTCTAGAATAGTGAGTGCTGCCTGTGTAAGCCTGGGCTGTGAGCATACACTATATATGTTGACACTTGGATGCCCACAGTGGCCATTTGCCAGTACTCTCACTAATGTGCCATTGGATACAATTTGGGCAACCACTGCCTTCAACAGGTATGTTTGCTCTTGCTCCTTATATACAATGTTATACTGCATATGCTTCAGGTTATCCTGCAGTCCCTGCAGTGGATGCATGTCATCATGCAGGACTCACAGCATGCACACTGTGTCTATCTTGGAAAGCATAATGGCTGTCTGTGCATAGACCACTAACCTGCATGACCACTGATTGATGCCAAGTCTAAGACCCAGGTCAGGTAATGACATGGAATCATATCAGTGATGGCCACTTATAAGCTGCTCATGTGTGTTGGGTGCATGCACACCCCAAGCAGTATGGCTGATGAATAATATCCATGGTGATGACTTCTGTGTATCCTGGGTAGATTTCACAATGACAGGATATCCAGCACTAAATATAAGTGAAGCTGGTGATAAGTCATGGTGGTATGTTAATCTTATCTGTGACTATATTAGCTATCAATATCTAGTGAGAAACAGTAGCTCCTTTGGAAAACATGTTGCCTAATAGCCGGGAGCATAGAGCATGTGTTCCCTCTAGCAGCCCATATAAATTTGGTCAATTACTACTATTAGTCGGTAACTCCTATTTCCCAACAGAACTCTCTTATGTGCTATCTTGTCCCTACTAATTAAGGGTTCCCTATTATATGATCGAAGACGCATTCTTTCAAATGCATCTTGATCGAACCTGAAAGCACGAAATGGCAAAATACCGAAACGGCATATAAGCAAAGTCTTTCTTGGGAAAGACATCGCTTGGCCGCCTTTGTTATTTTGCCATTTTCGTCACTGTAGTGCAATCTCGGAGTTGGTATATTTAAGTAGGGGGGGTGGGGGAGGCACAGCCCCCCTACATTGGGGGGTGTGGGGGGCAAAGGTCCCCCCCACCACTTTATGTAATGTTTTAAAGTTCGTTTTTTTTTTTTTTTTTTTTTGAAACAGCGATTTTTTTTTTCCCTGGGAAAAAAAAATCGCTGTTCTAAGTGTTCAGGATTGTAAGCTTTCGCTTACATGGGGTCGATAAATCAGCGTTCACTTTTTTAAGCGTTCGCTGATTTAATATAGACCCTAATTAAGGACATCACCAGCTGCTCCTTTAGAGGGATACACTGTTACTTGCTCTTTCTTTTCTTTCTCTTTTAACCAGCAAATGGTAGTGCTGTAAGTCCTGTACTTAATATCGTAAGTACATCTGGTATTGTTGGGCAGCATACCATGCAGCATAACAAACAGTAATGTGTCAAGACTAAATTGTGGAAAACTAATTGTTCTTAATTTCTTACCTCCAGCTTTCTCGGCCCAAATACTTTTCATCTTGACTCCTCCCCACCAACTTATCTCCCTTCCCCTTCATTTTCCGGTGCTAAGTTACATAGGATACCTGGTTTAAGGGTGCCATTTTCAATTTCAGAATTCCCCTTGCTGTCCTGATTAAATGTAAGTGTGCCGATTATTTTCTCTGTATTATCGTAGTTTTAGCTACGATTGTCTTAGAAGTACTGCTATAGTATTGCTGTTGTTTAGGATGCATTATCTACTTTTTCCTTAATTTTTACTTATGAAATAGGTAGCTTATAGTTAGGATTAAGTCTGTGGCTTATTCTTTAATATGTTTAATCTGTATGTGTAGTAAGGCAATGTATTGTGCTGTTTAATCTAAATGCTCCCTGCTAAAGTCAAACTGATACTGTATAAACATACTATTTTACCTGTGAATCAAATCTATATTAACTGCAAATGAAATGATAAATCTGGGCAACTGTATTGTAAAGTTATTATTGGTAACACCTTACTGAACTGATGCACAGAATTAAGTCTGTAGTAGCTATATATGAACTGATAATTCAGGCCAGAATTTTTAATCATTATTTAGTATATGAATTGATAAAGCAGGATGGTATTTTTTTATCATTATCTGGTACCCCTACAACTGATTTTAATACGCAGATTTATTTACTAGTGTTATGAATTGCTAGATAACGCACACTGTTCATGTTAATTGGAAACATTAACATCAGCTAGTATGCCATTAGTTCAACTGCATTAATACTACGGCACAGTTCAGCGATCATATATTTGGCCATTGAACCTCCATTTTGTTTGCTATTAATGACTTCTCTCATCCAAATGTTTGCTTCTTTTGAGTAAGTCTGCCTCAATTAAAGTCCTCCGTTTTACTCCTCACCATAGCTCTCAACCTTCCATCTCCAAAATCAGGAACAACACTCACCTTCATAATGTGGAACAAATGGGCAAAATGTGGAACACATACTAATGGCTTACTAACAACTTCAAATAGGAAGGTCACAGGATGGTTAAAATATGCTGGTTTTACTTATAAAGAAGATAATTTAATGAATTAATATGATTAATTTCTATTTACCATGGATTTCACAAAAACAAATTCCTAACACTGAATGTGTGACAGACTCTTTCAATGTGGAACTTTGAGGAACTTCGAGGAACATTAACTTTTTAAGACCCAAATGAGGTACGTTCCTCATAATGAGGTACACTTGAGAGGTATGCTCCTCACATGTGTAAACCACATAAGATCATAGCATGTCACAAATTAAAAATCTTTGACTCTAAAACTAAACACCCAGCTCTCAGTTATCAGCTGGTCATTCCTCAGCCAGTTACCCCTTGATGAAGTTGTAATGGAATTAACAACATATTACTTAACATACTCAACTCCCTAGCCCCCATACGCAATGTTAGAATAAAATCAGCCATATCCCCTTGACTAACAAACTCCACCCACTCCCTAACAGCTCAGAGGGATAAAACCTGGAAGCTCTGGACTAAAACCAAACTCCCCTCCCAGCTCCAACAGTACAGATATTTATGCAACCTTACTAAGAAAGCCGTTATCAATGATAAGAGAAACTACTACACAAACTCTCTTGAGACACACCTAAAAAACCCGAAGAAATTCTGGCATACAGTTAACCAAATCCTTCATCCTGGCAACCACTCCTCTCCCCAACCTAACCCTACAAACACTCTTCTCCAAACTGCTACTAACTTTAACTCCTATTTTATAGACTCCATTAGCAAACTAACCAACCATCCTAACTCCAGCACTGATGCTATCCCACCCACCAACCCTGTTAAATCCTGCAACACCTCTTCAGCCTTCTTCCTCAAAACTGTATCCACCAACTACATTAAACGTAAACCTTGCTCCCCTCAACAGATGGTCTCCCTCCACTGTTTCTCCAGAAAACAGCCAACTCCATAGACCTACCCATCTCTATTCTCATTAACTGATCCATTACTGAGGCCAAAGTCCCTGCAATCTGGAAAAAAATTCTACACCTTATCCATCCATAAAGGTGGCAGCTCTACCGAACTATCCAACTTTAGGTCCACTGCAACTCTATCACCCCTCTCTAAGAGCCTGGAAAAATCTGCATACAAACAAATCCTACGATACCTCATACAAGAGAACCTAATCACCCCCATCCAATATAGCTTTTGCTCTAGTCACAGTACCTCTACTGCCCCCATCTGCTTCATTAACACCATCTCACAAGCCAGAGACCAGAACAAACTAGTCTGTTACCTTGTTCTTGACCTCTGGTTAAAAAACACAAAAAGAAAAATCTAGCAAAGATAGACTTCTAACTGTGTGATACCTTAAACCTCTTGCATCAGTGGCCTCATGGGATATATGCAAATCACCCCTTTAAGGATATCAGGTGTTTCAGCTAAATGGCAATTCTGAATGTCCATGACTTTTTCATTTACTTTAATTTTTAAGTCTATTTATGGACAATTTCAGGCCATTAAAGCCAAACCCCTCTAGCTGTGGACATGCATGTTTCTGCCTTCTTATGACATCATCAGCACAGCAGAAGAGGAATGTTTGACCTTTGGAAACACAGGGTTGTCATATCCAGCTGATATCCTTAAACATTAGGGTGTCTACAAAATATATGTGATATCCTTAAAGAGGTGATTTGCATATATCCCATGAGGCCTCTGATGCAAGAGGTTAAGGTATCACACAGTTAGAAGTCTAGCTTTGTTAGATTTTTCTTTTTGTGTTTTTTAACCAGTTGGTTATCTGTGTGACCTTTTTACTCTTCGTTCTTGACCTCTCAAAAGCTTTTGACACTGTCTCTCACCCCACCTCTTAAATAAACTCTCTGAACTCAACCTATCCACCTCTACTATCTCATGGTTCTCTAGTTACCTCAGCAATCGTTTCCAATCTGCAAAATAACTTTCTGCTATCTCCCCAGAACTCCCGATAAACATAGGTGTTCCCCAAGGTTCAATACTGGGCCCACTACTATTTAATATTTTCACCACTCAGTTATCTACCTCCACACCACTATCATCACTGGTACAATACACCGATGACTCCACAGTCATCACCACAGCCGATACCCTCTCTGATCTACATACTACAACTCAAAACTCATTTTTGTCTATCAAAAACTGGCTCAACCAAAACCATCTAATCTTAAACCCAAAGACAACTAAACTCTTGCGTTTCATCCCCAAAAATAATGTATCATCTAAAACCTTCTTTCTCTATCACATCCCACAATAACACACCCATCACAGTTGAAACTCACACCAAACAACTCGGGGTCATTATTGATGACCAGCTGAAATTTGACCTACATGTATTCAGTAACATTAAGAAAACCCACCAAAAACTTGGACTCCTTTACAGGAACAAAAACTTTTTATCCAGTAAAGCCAAGAGAGGCCTATCCCATGCCTGCCTACTACCAACCCTTCTCTATGGCTCTCAACTACTCACCAAGTTAAAAACCACTCTTTTCTCTAAATTAGAATCCACCTACAACAAGGTTGCCAAATTTGCTGCTGAACTGCCATACTTTTCTCATCACTGCTTAGCACTCAGGAAACTGAACAGGTCAGAGCGTCCCCGTAACCTTCTCCTCTCTCAGCTTCAGATAATTTACTCTATACTGCACCAGCCCTGTTTCTGTTCCAGCATTACCTCTATTATCTCCTCCTACTCCTCACCTGGGATGCTTCGGATCTTAGAACAACATCTCCTTTCCACATACAAGCCAAAGATCAACATCGGCAAAAACATTTACAGCTATTCACCAGCTGAGAACTGGAATAAACTTCCACTATACATTTGAAATATTATGCCCAAACACCAGTACAGAAATGCAGTACAAAAATAGCTAAGCAATACAAGTCTATATCAGTGAAATCATCCCCCAGACTGGCCTTACTCCTTTCTGCCAACCTGCCTCCCTCCCTTCTCCCATACCTGTGTCACCCTACTTCCTTTCTCTTCCACTATGTTTCTCTACATTACATCTGCGTGTTAGAATTTCTCTACCTCGTGCCTAACTAGTTCTTTCCCAGGGCTACTATTCAGATGAACTGATGATAAAGAATGTAAATTTTTTTATTTGTTTACCTTTTACTCTGTACTGTACTAGGTGTACTTTTCTAATATTTAGAATCTATTTGCAATCTCATTTTAAACTCAGCATAGTTTTTTCTCTACTTGTAACTTTTGTTTAGATAGCTATGTTTTATGTCAATGTAGTTATGTATTTGAGTGTCTATGTATATGTGGAGCTTTTCTGCCCGGGTCTCTACTGAACATGGCTCCAATCCAGCTGGACTAAACAAGTCAACAAATGTCAAATAAATAATAAATAAATAAATAAATAAATGATGATATTTGTTTTTCACTGTTATTGATCTGTCGACCTGCTGATTTGCTCATTTGCTTTTTTTTCTAACAATACTGCACTATGCACCTTCTGTCTATATTTTTTCTACTGCATTTTTCCAGTGCACAAATTTAACTTCTGAAAATTTCACAGACCCAGTGAAAAGCCAGTCTTATTAGTGACCCTGGAACAGTGCGGCTTCATCACTGAATACATCTAGTGACAAGCAGTACCTCCTTTGGAAACCATGTTGCCTAAGAGTCAGCAGCACAGCGCATATGATCCCTCTAGCAGCCCATATAAATTTGGTCAATCAGTACTATTAGTCGGTAGCTCCTATTTCCCAACAGAACTCTCTTATGTGCTATCTTGACCCTACTAATTAAGGGCATCACCAACTGCTCCTTTAGAGTGATACACTGTTATTTGTTCGTTCTTTTCTTTCGCTTTTAATCAGCAAATAGTAGTGCTGTAAGTCCTGTACCTAACATCTTAAGTACAACGTGGACAGCATAACGTGCAGCATAACAAATAGTAAAGGGTCAAGACTAAATTGCGGAAAACTGATTGTTTTTCTTAATTTCTTACCTTCAGCTTTCTCGGCTCAAACTACTCCATTCACCCTCACTACGCTTAAGCTCACTCCTCTCCCCCACCCTACACCCATTGTCACCCACCCCCACTTTCCTCAAATTTATACACTCACTTTCATTAACCCCACCCCCACTAGAACTCAGCTCCCTCCTTCCAGCCAATCCTAGCTATACCATCACAATCTAACTCTTAACTACCCACACTTTTCACTCAACATACAATGTTACTCATCCCACTTAACTCCCTCCTGCTACTCACTCTTTCCAACTCCACCTCCTATCACTCCCACTACCACCACTCCCACTCTTCTCTTACTACCTCCCTCAATCACTACAATCCACTAACCTCTATAAACTTCTCTATAGCTCCCTCACTGTTTATCCACTTTCACACTTGCTTACATAAATTTAAAATAGTTCTTCCTCCTTCTCCCCCCACAAAACCTAAACCCAAACTTTTCTTCTACAGCCCCCTTACCACAGCATAAAAACCCTCCTTTCTAAGCCTTCTGCTGGGCAACAATATTCACCCCAACCCTGGCCCACCCTCCAACCCAACCACATGTAACCATATTCTCCCCTCTAACACGTCCACTACAATACCTGATCACCCCCCATACCCTCTATCCAAACTCCTCAACCTCACTCCCCAAAACCTTAAAGATACTCTCCCTCAATATTCAAAGCATTGCTAACAAAGCTACTTCTTTCCATGCCCTTATCTCTCTCTCTACAGCCCTGACATTTTCACCCTTTCAGAAATGGGGTTACAAACCCATATTATTGTCTCCAAAATCCTCTCCCCTGGTTACAACATCCTCTGTCTTGAAATCTTTAACGCAGATGAACACCAATGTGCAATGTGTTTTCATGTCAATTATAGTTATAACAGATACTGTGAATGTGGAATGTTGCAGGCTGCTTACCATCACACAAACACAGACAATGTGTTTGTGCAAAGCTAATTATGCACAATATGTGAAATAATACAGATATCATTAAGAAAATTGCCTCATCCATCATGACAAGTATTATATAGGAAATATTAGCTCAACTACTAACATTTATTATGTGAAGTGGGACACCACTAAAAAGGACAGGATTCTGCAGTATTACAACCCTGAACCTTATCTATGACAGTCCTACAATCACAGGTGTTCTCACAATAAGAATATAGATATACAGGCCTAGGATTTATTGCATTGCTAGCCATTACAAGGACACATTACAAAAATTACAGATGGTTTATTTGAATTTGAACCCATGACCCTAGGAACTTGTATGTGACACTTAACTCCTTGCAATAAAGGAGAAGTTACATAGGCTGTTGCTGCATTTGCATTCACTGTAAGCTTCATGCAGGCTCAATATGAGAAAATTAAGTGACAACATGCAGAAAACTAAATTAATGTATGATATATACAGTCCAGTTTTTAGTACACAGGGAATATGCCTACAGATGTGTGCAATCCAGATTAGCAGGCAATGTAGATTCAGAGGAATGCATGGATGCCTTCAAGCTGTTGTTCTCACATTCACCACTGTAGCAAGCAGTAGTAGTCATTCAGCACACAAGCAACTTCAACATGGAATATACATTTATTTTAACATGGTACATGTTAGATGTACACGTAGTAAAACGTTCAACATGGAATATAATTCACTTACTCCTTACACAGGCTGTTATGATTCCTGTTTGCAAATTACAGCACTGTCCTAACATGCTGTGGTCCTTAGTCAGTCAGCAATCATCTGACCAGTACCATGGTACCGACCATGTGTTAAAAAAAATCTATAGTATTGCCTTTACAATGTTTAAGGATATTAACTGGGAATAAGTTATTCAGTTGCCAAATAAGTAAAGCCATGTTGGCTACCATGAACAAGCATAGGCTGTTATTTTGTGGGTGTGCATCCAAGGCATCCACCCCTATGTGAACCTGTGTGATATCCCCAAAAGCACACATCTTGAGCATTTGGGAGGGGGCACATATGGGATTCATGTTAGTTGGCAGGTTGGCATGTACAAGTGGCAGATGATACACATGCTGTTCAACATGCGTAGGCAGTTAGATTTGTACACCTCATGGTTATTGTAGACCCTGTCCTGTTCCTCATATCTTGTTGTCATGTGTATATGACTCCAATGTAAGGCACACATTAATTTAGGATAATGCAATACATGATACAATTGTAGCATTCCTCTGAATATATACTCAGAAATAATGTTCACATTTGCCAAGTTTTAGCATACCATGCAGTGATGTTTTAAAGATCGTGGATGGTGATGCCTGTAACACACCAAGCATGCCTCATGCTACTCTGTTAAATTTCCCAGTGACTAAAAATTGCATTTAAACATATACCTTACTTTCTACTAGGAAGGTTTCCTGCACTCGTCTCTGTCTGTGTGTCAATGCTGGAGAGTTTGCTTGATTCCTCCAGTGTCAATGTGCCCTAGAAAAATTTTCACCTTCTCTGTGTATAGCTATTGCCAGCAGCAGAATTGTCTTTAGCCAGTATTATAGACAGATGTATCCAAAAACAGCAGGTAATGATAATCTATGCATGCCTACTTTGTGTCTGCACTGCAATATTATGTCAATCCACAAAAAAACAAAAAAAGGAAATTGAGGTAGCATTAATGTTTTTGTATCTTGTGGACTAGCTCTGCAGGACTGGCTGATTACCATGTAGTTCATCTGTGTATGCTGTAATTAGCATCTCTGAAGCACAGAGTAGGACACATAGTCAATTATTGATGTACTCCACTATATAAAGGCAAATGAGTTGCTGGGTAAACTGATGTGGATGAGAGTTAGTACATCATTGTAACTGAGATACACCTTTCTTTGGATTCACTATATTTTGACAGAGGAGTGCTGCACTCCATCAGGTATGTATTCATCTTGTAACCTAAATAATGCCTATGCTGGAATGTAGTTAATTACAGTGAAGTAACTCTATGCATTTGTTAGAAATATACTCATTACATGGCCTTCTTTACCAGTAATGTGAGAGATACAGAGGTTGTAGGGGAGGCATAAAGTACAATGCTGTGTAATAACTATGTACACATACTCCATGGAAGGATCCTTTGATAGTACTTTTAACATTTCCCCACTGTATGCTTAACGTTGTTCCTGATCTTGTTATTGGTCATGCTATGGGGGGTTGGTGGGAGAGATGAAGTCCTGCCATGAAACAAACTAGAGTGGAATGTTATAGTGGGTGGGGGACATACTTCAGTATCTGTTAGGGCACAATAAATAATATTCTGCTTTTCTTACTCCCTTAGTTTTGTAATCACCCCTGCTATTTACTGCACAATGTTGTATCAGTACAGTTTAAGTATTGAGGCCTTACTTTACTGCATAATCTGTATAACAATTTGTACTTATGTGATCCTTATATGTGATGTCATTATTTTGGCTTTCAGTAAACAATATGCCCTCTGAGATGGAGATCATCATTCACTGATGCCAAAAATGAGCTGATTATAGATGCACTCAGACTATGAGGTCCTGTTGTCAAGAAGGAGGGCAAAAATGGCTAAGCATGTGGAACTCGGGGTTTGACCTTGTCCAAAATATCAACAGGATGGGCAGACAGAGTCTCCCATATGAGCAGGTGCATCACAGAGCTACTGACATGATCCATGTAGTGAGGAGGCATTTAGCTGAACTGGCACATGATTGTGAGGTCACTGGTGGTGGGTCTGCAGTTGAAGAACCTCTCAGCACCACCAAAGAATTTCTGGCAAATACTGCCACTTAGAAAAGCTCCCAGCAGTCCAACACCCAATATGTCTTTGATGTGGATACCACTCCTGCTACTCAAGATGAGTGCCCAGGTACGCTGTATTAGATCATCAGTAGAATACATTTGCAGTCACACTGTAGTACTGTAAATAGCTTTAGTGTGTGTCAGGTTGCTTTATTGGTGGGGGTGTAAGTGAGATAGCTGCAGTGTTCAGGTTGTTTAACTTCCACAGAGGGATCCCTGCACATATCACACACGACAGCTCCCAGTCATCCTTGTGCCAATATGTCCTAGATATGGGTGCCACTCCTGCATCACATGTGGGGCTGCCAGGAATACCTTGTTCCATCATCATTAAAATATTCCTGCATTCGGTCATAACTGTATATAGTTGTGTCAAGCTGTATGTGTGTTGTTTTGGGGTATTCCAGATAGCTGCAGATTTATGCTCATGAGAAAGATGTTAGCCACATTCCTGATAACATTTATTTCCACATACATGTAGATGAGTAAAATATTAAGCCCTGATGTACAGTTAAATGTGTGGTGCTGTTGCCATTATGTCTTCCTTTACTTTTCCTAGGGTTGTCAGGGATTCAATGTGCAAGGGCTATAGCAGTAGGTAAGAGGACTATGTCCTCTCAGGCCCGCTGTATGTATTTAAGCACTGTATGTATACCTGTCCACTACACAGATTTTTTTCTCAATGTCAGGGTTTGGTAACCATCTTGTGGGCCTGTATTTCAGATCATAGTAATTGTATATCAGATTACTATGAAGTCAGTAATTATAGCAAAAGTTAAATTATATGACACAAATACTGCATTCAAACTGCATACCCTTGAGATATGTCATGATGAAGAAAAACCTGTTATTCCATCAGCTGTATATGTTTTTAGGAGCATTTTAGGTAACATTTGTCCATATTCTTTAGCCTTTGTACACCCACTATTTATGGCTTTGGCCCACTTCTTACTGTTACTGTAAGCAGTTGACAGGTTTAAATGTCTGTAATAGTGACAGCAGTGTAAACTGCAGCATAGTAATGCAGGTATTAAAGAAGTTGTGTGTTTTTTTTTTTTTTTTTTTTTTTTATCACAGGTGAACATGGCAATAGTTCTGTGTCCCCTGCACTACCTGATATCAGTGTCTCATCAGAGTCTGATGATGAAGATGGCCAAAGTGAAGCACAGTTGGGGGTTCAGAGGCTGAATCTGACACCGAAGTTGACATTCAGCACCCACACTCAGGATACCCAGACACAGCCAGTATGCCTACACATACCCAGTCCACTGAGGCCACACACATTGGAGAATTGGGGGGTGAGGACATAGACTAGAGAAGTGTGGCCACCATGGCTTCAGTGACTGTTGGCACTGTCCATAGCCAAACTGTTGGCAAGTTGCACACAGATGGATTGATAGGGATGCTCATCAGAGGCCTGCTGTCCCTTCACTACCTGATGCAGGTGTGGCTTTATGTGTCACTAAACATATGTTTAGGACCATAATGCAGGCACAGGCAAGTTCAGAACGTCACTCCAGGAGCCAGGAGAATGCTTAGGGTTTTAGATGTGGCACAGTTTGACATCTTTGACTGCCTTAACTGTGTTGTTGATGCAATGGAGTGATTCAATGACACCTATGAATGGAACGTGACCATGAGCAAGCGCAGAGCAGCTATCATGGAATGCACATTGTCTGTGCTGGAACATCTGCTGGGAGGGGAACATCAACCTCGTGGGCGTAGGTCAGCAATTACATCTGTTGAGAGCCAAAAGGGCCATGCCTGATCAAGTTCCCATAGTGGCAGTAGATTTGCTGTCCACACCCAGACATAGCAGGCCATGGAGTCATGGTACTGGCAATTCCTGTGAAGGGAGGATGTCCAGCAGACATCAGTCACCCTCAGGTAGTAGCACACTATCTGATGTTGGGCGTGAAGGTGCCAGTGCAACTCCTGGCAGAGCCAGTTCTCATAGTCTGAGACAAAGACAATGAACTGTCAGCTCTACCATGCACAGCTCACAGCTGTCCAGCAATACAGACACATAGGGCTAGCACTGAGCTTGGCTGTGTTCATGCAGACACTCACGCACTAATGTCAAATTGAGGGCAACTACTGACACACACTCTACATTTACATGTTCCCTGCTTGTTGCTGCCCTCACTGACTCACACACACACTCACTAACCTTTTGTGTCAGCCTATGCCCCCTGCACCCCCACAAACCACCCTGTGCAAATGATGACTGTGCCTCATCCCTGTTGCCTATTTTTTGGCTTCAGGGAAACTAAAGATATCTGTCTGATGCAGAGGGTGACTACCTACATTAATATGTATTTTATATCTCGATTTATTCTGTTGGCCTGATAACTGTAACTATCAGTTATATTGTAATTAGCCAGTTAGACAATTGCTAGCATAATAATTCTGCATCCCTACAACCACCCTGTGCAAGTGATGGCTGTGCCACGTCCCTGTTGTCTATCCTTTGGCTTTAGGGATATTAACGGTATGTGTCTGAAGCACAGGGTGAATACCTACATCTAATAATGTATTTTATATGTATAATTGTGCTGCTGTCCTGATTATTGTAACTGTCAGTTATATTGTAGTTATCCAGTTAAACAATTGCTAGCATAATAATTCCTCTACTTTCTAGCTGATACTTTGGTAAGGCTAGCAAAGTTATTCAATGACATATGTCTCATTAATATATCTGGCCTACTTTTTCAGGACTGGTTCAGTACTAACTTATGTGTGCACATCCAAAGTCAACCCATTGGATTCTGAGCCCTGGATTGTATGTCAGCACTGCAGAAAAAGGTCAGATCAGTAATACACTATAATGTTTTGCTTTTTCACACACATTGCCATTGCTTCGGAGATTAATAGGCTGTGATAAGGGTATTGTCCTGATGGCATTTGGAACTGTAGCCAATACATCACAATATGATATGATATGCAATGGCATGTATAATGCATGCCCATGATTCTTACAGAAATGACCACCCATGTCCATAGAATCAGATGTGATCCACAGCAGACAATATGTTCACATCAGGTCTTACCAGCCTGCTCAAACAGGTTTATGGATGTTCTCTGCTTAACATACACTGAAATCATAATGTAGATGAGTAACAACCTTTGAGACATGCATGTGTCTACCCAGCATGTCCTATGTATGTCGTACGGTACATTGAGGTCCCTGGAACAAGTGGCTGTGGTCACATATGACCTAAGGATGTGCATCTCATTTGGCCCAAAGACAGTCATGTAATGGTTTCATATTCTTCCTCCAAGCTATATATCTGATACTGCACACACTAACAGCTACCTCATACTGTCCACAGAAGAGACATGTTGGAGACTCTCCAATGTTTTATTAATTAGAGATGTCTGATAACTGCCAACTTCCTGCAGGTGTGTGGGACAACACGTATCAAAGGGAGGATTATATACAATAATATAATTCATGATGGATGAGTATAGGGGACTGATAACATTTTTGCCAATGTAATGCCTTTCCTACTCACATGTAAAATACCGAATGCCTTCCTTCACACAGTACACCTATTTGACAGTCAACATGTGTGTAATGCATAATTGGGGAATACTATACTCTGTTCTTTTTTAACTAAGCAGGAACATATATTAACGCAGGGTATGGTAATGCATGTTTGTGCAGTTGTTATAACGCCAATGACTTTGTCAGCAGTCATTAGTTGCACAAAGATGTTTTGAATGCATCCTCTGCTTTCTATTGGGCCTTTTGATATTCTCAATCCAACAGTCTAATCAATAAAAAAGGGTCTGTTGCCATGGATATGAACTTTCCTACTGTCTCTGTTACCAGCTTGGTGGATATGGGCATCCTCAGGCAATGTAGAAATTGCCTCATGTTCACTAGCAACTAGTTAATTCTCAAACAAACTGATAAGGTATGTGAGAGATGTATTTATACGTCACTGGATGCAAACCTCTCACATAAAACTACTCCTAATGTTAATATGGCTGTCAGTAGTACATATGCTGCACCCATCACACACAATTCAAAGCAGACATATAGACCCACATATACTGAGGGGCCACAAACCACAAAGACCTCCTTGACAAAGTACACATAAGAAATACCCTCAGCAGCCCCAAATGCACTCTTTCAAAACAACACCCACATCAACACATAGAGCTACAGCTCATGGATCCTCTACCTCTAGGCCCATAAGGCAAGCCACTACACAATCCAACATTCTAGTCATTGGAGACTCCACTGTCAGACATACTGATGTCTCTCCCACCAGGCTGAGTAAGGAGAAAGTTACAGTCAGTTGCTTATCAGGTGCTAGGATCTGCCACATTACACATGCACTTAGGTCACTGGATTACAATTACCAATATGACTCAGTCATAGTCCATGTGGGAGTAAATGACCTGAGACATACCTCCCTAGACTATATGAAGAGAGACATCATAGAGCTTTCGGAATATGTGTCACAGGGTGGTATGAGCCTAGCATTGAGCAGCATTTTACCTTCTCAAAGGATGATGCCACAATACGAACAAAAGGTGAGTGACTTTAATAATTGGCTTAGTTTCTGGTGTAAATCTAAGGGAGTGCAATATTTGTTAGCATAGAAGGAGATGGTCAACAGACCATGCTGTTTTGACAGGGATGGTCTGCACCTCTTCCCTCAAGGCTTTCGAATATTAGCTAAAACATTGCCTTCTCCCATAGTGCCATTTTAGGCAATGACAAACTGAAAGTACTTCTGACATAGCAAATCAAAAACAAGAAAATCTAAAGGTATTACTGGTCAATACTTGGAGCCTAAACAAAACAACTGCACTGCCTGGAAGCTCTATTTACCTTAGAGAATGTTGATGTCTGTGCAGTTTCAGAGATGTGGATTAAAGCTCGAACAGCACACCAATAGTGCAGGTTATAATGCCTTCCACACATTTAGACCAGCTACTTCACAGGCAGGGACTAAAGGTGGAGGTGTCTCTATTTACATCAAAAATAAATACTTCTAGGCTGGTCAGATAGGACAATGCAATTGAGCTTCTCCATGTTCAAATCACCACAGGTAAAATCCAATGCCAGTTCCATGCAAGCTATAGGTCCCCATCTATCACCCAGGAAACCCATACCATGTATATAAACTTATTAGAAACACTAACCAACCAACCCAATACCATATTCATGGGGGACATTAATTACCCCACTATTAACTGGGAGTACATGTCAAGCAGAGTGCCTCTTTGGCCCTCTTCAAAAGGAACCTTGACAATTGAATGGGAGAAAGGAAATTCACCCCAGGGATCACGTCAGTCGCCCTGCTAGACAGGGGCCCAGGGAAGCAAATAATGTGGGAAGAAATAGCCAGGGAATTGTTATGGCTAGGCTTGTATAGGCCCTAGGGCTGATAGCCTAGTACCAGCCTATAAACCTATGAATTCTGTAAGACATCAAATGTACATGCACAGAGATTCTTGGATTTTGTAAACACAAACTCCCTGGACCAGACAGTAAATATACCAACCAGGGGTGCAGCTATACTGGATCTGGTCCTCAATAATATGGGAGAGTTCTACACAGCCCCTATTGTAATGCCTTCCCTGGTAAGGTCAGAGCACAAAATGGACTTCTTTGAAGAAAAAGTAAAACCTGGTCCCCAGCTAAACCGGGAATATTCAGGAACTATTCTAAGGCTGACCTCCTGCTATTAAGTAAGAACTTTGCAACATTTCAAGCCCCTATAAACCCTGAGAACACTTCTGCCTATGCAGAATTGTTCAGTGAAACCCTGTACAAACATGTTAATAGCTGTATAGAGGCAGCTGTACCCAGCGGGAAGAAGTACAGAACTAACTCAAAAAACAAGCCACCCTGGTGGAATCACAAAATCAATCGGATTGTTAAGAGAAGGAAGAAAATCATGGCAAAAATTAGGAGTTGCAGCACCCACCAGGATAAAATCACTCTCATTAAACTAAACAAACAACTCAGAGAACAAATAAAGTCTAACAAAGCCAAATTAGAGCTAAGTTTGGCCTCCCAGGCAAGGACAACCACAAAGCATTCTTTAGCTATGTCCGCAACCTCAAAGGCAATGCACAACTGTGTGCAGAGCTCACTGTAAATGGAGCCACCTATACTGAGTCAGAAGATGCAGCGAACCTCCTGGCTGATAAATTCAGCTCCAACTTTACACCTCTTTCTCTCCCTCAACCTTTCCTCAGGAAATATCATCATATTTAACTTCTCCTACTATCACTAGGGTACAGATCCTTAATGCTCTCTCAGAGACCAAGAACACTGCATCAATGGACCCAGACAATATCCCAGGATGCCCTCTAAATAGCATGAAACATGACCTATCAGGGGCTCTGGAATTTGTATTTAATTGTAGCCTACAAACAGGCTTTGTGCCTCATGAATGCAGAAAGGCAACAGTCATCCCTCTGCACAAAGGTGGGCCATCTACAGACCCTGGAAACTACAGACCCATAAGTCTCACTAGTCTTATATGTAAAGCCATGGAAAGAATTATCATGGAGATGATCAATATATAGTAAATTTCCAGATACTGGACCCTACCCAGTTTGGTTTCCTAAAGGGAAGATCATGCCTACTCAACCTGGTGGATTTCTTAGAGAAAGTCACCAAAGCAATGGATGAGGACAAAATCATTCACACTGCCTACCTTGACCTGGCCAAGGCATTTGACACAATACCCCACTCAGGCACTGTTGACAAACTCAAGAGGTTAGGTACAAACCCATATGTCACCCAGTGGATAGCCAACTGGCTGACAGACAGGACCCAGGAAATTAGAATTGGGGAGTCCACCTCTACAAAGAAGCCAGTCACAAGTGAATTCCCCTCAGGGGTCAGTCCTTGGACCCCTCCTTTTTGGCATTTACTTCTCAAAAGTCAAGACCAGTGTCAGTGGTCTCTGGCTGACTAAATTTGCAGATGATTGCAAATTAGGAGCCGTCATTGAATCTCACACTGACACAAATGTACTCTAGGAGGGGCTGATACAGACAAACAATCCGTGTCAGAGTCATGGACTAAAACTACATGCCAGGAAATGCATATTAGTATCCTTTGGGAAGTCATCCATCCCTGGTAACTACCATATTCAGAACACACCCCTTAGGGCTGACCCAGTAGTCAGGGACTTAGGGACACACATAGATAGTAATCTAGCCTTTGATCATCACATGTCTACAGTGGTGAGGAAATCATTCTATGTTGTGCAACTTATAAACAAAGGTACGGCATCCAAGTCCAAGGAAGTCATTGTGCTACTGTATTCAACATTCATCAGACCTATCATTGAGTAAAATGCCCCCCTTGCTATGTACCTAACCAGGCATGTCCAAAAACTGGAACATCCACAAAGGTTCCTCACTAAAAGGATACAGGGCATAAGTAATATGTCTTATGCTGACTGCCTCAAGGCCCTATCCCTGTATTTTGTCTCCTACAGGCTTTTGAGGATAGATCTATGCCTGGTATACAGGGCATTGTCAGACCCCACTCCGATGGACCTTGTGCATACCCACAAAATAAACAGCACCACAATTATCCATTCTAAAGACTTAAACCATGTCTGTGATATAAATAGGGCCTGCTGGAGAGAGAGGTATGTATCCCAGAGATTGCCCCATCTATGGAACAGGCTCCCCATCCATGTGAAGCAGAGTTCCTCCCTAACCCAATTCAAGTGCAACTTAGACAATTGGATGGGAAACCAGAAATGTATCCCTGGTTTGGCACCTATGTCTTTGATACAAACAGGTAACCTATAAATGGTTCATCCTCCAGGCCCATAATTACACTTATCAAGGGTATCAGAACTCGTCAGAGATTTGGGATTCATGGCTAGGGTTAACAGGTCCTTGTGGTCATTAGCCTAGTAAATACCTATGAACATATATATATATGGGTCTATATGACTTGGTCGACAGTTCATATGATCGACTGTTTATTTGGTCGACAGTTCATTTGATCGACAAGCATTTTAGGTGGGGGGCTTCGCCCCCCACACCCCCCCTAACCATATATATCAACTCCAGGTTCGCACAACATTGGGGAAGGGGGCAAACGCTTGTCGATCAAATGAACTGTCGACTAAATAAACAGTCGATCATATGAACTGTCGACCAAGTCATATAGACCCATATATATATATATATATATATATATATATATATATGGCAAACAAGAGGGAAGACAGCACCGATACATCTGTTACCACACTGGTGACAGTTTAGCTACTTGAGGTGAGGTCTCTCACTTTGACTGAATATTGCTGGTCTGTGATCCAATTTGCAACCCACCTGTTAACAGAAGGTGTGATATCCCCCTTGGCTAGTTTTTCAATGAGAACTAATGTTGGACTGCTTTCAAGTGCCTGGCCAAGTAATGATAGGATGATTGCACAGCCTTGTATATGTCTCTGCTCACAGTCTGGCTTTCCTACACTGTTTGCAGGCACAAGCTACCCACGAGAACAGCTAACTGGAACCTATCTACTTTTTGCAGGTCACCTATGTCCTTTTTGTGTGACATGCATGTATATGGTTTCAACTGCCTTAAAGTGAACGTTGAATACAGTTATGGGACTCTAATTCCATCTGTATGTTGCCTATCCTACATTGTGTGGGTGGGAAATGGTCACTGTATTCCATTCACTGTGGACAACTGCAGTACTCAGACTGTGTATGAATATGGTGCCTAGTGCAGTAGCTCACTGTTGCAGCACATGAATAACACAGCCCAGAATGTCATCTGGTCCCATGGATTCTGTGCTCCACATATTGGAGTGAGCAGTGATAATTTGCTTTATGTAGGTACCATGGTTTGGTGGTGATGATGCAACAATGAAGTAAGCTTGGTGTTGTGAGGGGGGGGGGGGGATTTTACAGCCGCATGTGTCTGCTAGCAGGTTTGGAATTTAAAGTGGGTCAGTGTGTGTAATACCATCCAGAATTACTTCCATTGACATATGAGCAATATATTTTATTTTGCATATGTAAATGATGACAAGTTTATGGTTATGCCTAGATATGTGTCATAAATTATTAGCATACTTGTTATATGAGGCTTTTTCAAGGTATGTCATTGTATAGGGGGCACTGAGGCGTGTGAGCTTCCCCAGCCATTTTGCACATGTATTTGTAAACAGTAGCTTCTGTCACTTACTGTAGAATGTAGTCATGACAGACATACACCAGTATGGATTTATACCAGTATAGTTTTTATTTCCAGGTGGATCTGTCTTTGAGCATATCAGGCACGGCTGTGAGTATACATTTGTGTAGATTTGTAGACAAGTCATCTGGGTGTAACTTACCCAAGATGTCAATGTCCTTTGTGGAAACATGAGCTTGGACATTGAGTATCTCATCCCATAGGAATATGTACTTACCTTGAGTTATGTTTTTTAACCTGAGTCCTCCTTTAGTGAGTTCATTAGATATTCCAAACTCTACGCATACTGTTTTATGGTTGGATTAACAGTGCAGGCACAACACATGTGCCATTACATTATTCACTCATATTGCTGATGAACAGGTCTGATGTATTACAGATCCTTGTAGGGTGGTGCACTATTTCTTCCATATCATTTCAGTTTGTCAGATCCACTTATGTTTGTTCAAGTCAGTTTGTCTTCCTATAATTATCCATGTGAGGCATTCAATGCACTGGTTAATAAAATCATGTTAACTAGTCTTGAAAGGGGAACAGAAGGTAACTGTCAGGTGAGGAAGGGAGGTTTGAACCTACTATCTGCATAGAAAATGCTAAAAGGAGGGGTCTATGTGATCTGGGTGGTATTTTCTGGGGAGTAACCTATGGTGTGTATATAGTGAGGTCCTTCTTAATGTGGATCTATAGGTCTGTCATTGATCGGTAAGTGTTTTAATTGCTGCATGTTATATAACAGAATGTATAGCAGCTAGACAGAGCTGTTGAGGATCTGCTCTGCAACATATCAACCAAGTTTATCTGAAAATAATTTTATTGTCATTTCTGTACATATAAGGGCAAAGTGTTGAGGCTTCTAAATATAAACCACAACAGAAGAGGTAATCCAAGGAAACACTCACTATGTCCAGAAATATTAACCTTCAAATAGAAGTGTACAGGTGTGATTTCTATTAAAACAGCTGTTATCCTAATGTTCTTATTCTTCTGGCTACTACCATGATGGGTTGCTACAGCACATTATCTGTGCCCTATTCCTCCTTTCCTCTGCATCCTGTTCTGTCACACCAACCACCTACATATTCTCGATCACCTCACCCATGAACCTAATATTAAGGCTTCCTGTTTTCCTCTTACCTGCCAGCTCCATCCTCAACATCTGTCTTCAAATATACCCAGCATCCTTCCTAAGCACATGTCCAAATCAACTCTGTCTCACCTCTCTGGACTTGTGTCCAAACCATACAACCTTGTGCTGACACTATAATATACTGATCACTAATCCTGTCCATTGTCAGCACACCCAATTCAAATCCTAACATCTGGAACCCTTCAGCTCCTGTTATGACTCCAGTATTTTTGTCATTGCCACCGTCTCCAAACCATATCAGATAGCTGTTCTCAGTACACTCTTGTAGACCTTCCTTTTCAGTGTTATTGGTACCCATCTGTCACAAACCACTCCTGACACTTTTCTACATCCACTTCACCATGCATGCATTGTCTTCTTCACCTCCATTCCTCACTCTGTATTACTCTGACCTTTAGCTCCCAAGTACTTAATATCATACAACTTTGCAACTGTACTCCCTGCAGTCTCACCATTCCTCTATCCTCTCATTCGCAGACATATATTTTGTGTTAGTCCTTATGCTTTTCAGTCTCACCTTTGTATAGCATAACTCCACTTCTCCAGGGTCTCCTAAACATGTTCTTTGATCACAATATCATCCGCAAACATCTTAGTCCATGGGACCCTGTGTAAACTCATGTCTCAACCTGTCCATCACCATTGCTAAGAGATGTCATGATTCTTGTGCATAGTATGAAATGAGTTTCATTGTTGTCTGTCTTATATTGCTTGAGGTGACATTTACCTTTTTGCCAGGCTATTGTGTGCCCATGGCCTGTTGTGAGAGATATGTATCCAATAATCTAATACAATTGATGACACCAGCAGTATCTATTGAAGACATGAAGAGAATGTACCATAGGCTGTGGTAAAATGGTAAAATAATCTATATAACATCCACCAGCAGCTCACACACACACCATGTTCACTGCAGTGAGATTAGAACCCCTAACTATGTAGGTTTTCACACTAGAGAACACAGTACTTAAGTCACGTGCCATGGCACAAGTCTGACTGTAACAGGATTGCAGGTGATCTTACAGTAAATAACAGCAGGCTCTATGGGGGACAGGAGGTTGGAGGACTGCTAGCCATGGATGTTTTTTCCAAACACAAAAGCAATGCAAAACCATTTGAGTTTTCAAGGCAGTGTTAAATACACAATAACAGTCTTTGTAATGGAGATAGACACACACAAGTTCACTGCAGTGAGATTAGAACCCCTACCTACCTACCTATCTACTACAGTGCAGACTAGAGAACATAGTACTTAAGGCACACGCCAAGGCACAAGTCTGAGTTTAACAGGACTGCAGGTGTTCTTATAGCAGATGACATCAGCAGGCCCTGTTGGGCACATGAGGTTGGGAAACTGGTAGAAATGGATGTTTTGGCAAGCACAAAAAGAAAGCAAACACCACGTCCAGTTTCTAAGGCAATGCTGAACTCCCACTCCCACTAATCTTTATGGAGGCAGACATACACACACTACTACAATGAGAACCAACCCCCTACCTAAGTGCATAGACTAATGAACACAGTTTTTAACACGTCTGATTTTAACATGACTTAATGTGAACTTATTTTAGATGACATCATCAATGAATGTAGGGAGCACCAGCTTGGGAGTCCTGCATAGGCACATCATTTATTAGTGTCATCTGAGGCTAGTACACTAACAGTGGTATACTGTTTAGAAGTCATAGCTGTCCAACAGCACAAGTCCCTTATTGAGCATATTTGGATGTTTTCCTTTAGCAGTGCAAGCCTGTGAGCACAACTTTATTGTCATGTCCATGAGAGGACACACAACATTATTACACCTGTGTTTTCTGTTAGATGTATGTGTTGTAGAATTAAGGAGATCTCATGGCTGTACTGATTGTTGCTGAGGTTGGTTGTGAGGAAATGCATATGGATGTTTATTAGGTGTCTGTACAGATAGTTACACTGTGCCCTCAGTTTGCAATATATGCACATCTTGGAAATATAGAATACTAAGAACTCAGATCTATGTATGTGATGTAATAGTTAGCATACCTCTCAACCTCAGAGAGCACAAAATCTGCACAAAGCCATAATTAATATGGCAAATATTGAAATATTGCCCTTACAGACCTACAATGTTGATGCAATAATAGGTTTTGTATTAGGATGCATTTTCTGAAGGGTATGTCATCCATAAATGAAATATATGTCAGTATTTTCTGAATTAATTCTCAATGATTTAGCAATAATGTTGTATAAACCAACATTTCGTGGGGAACATAGTACAAACATTATATTAAAATATGGACATTCCTCATTAATCTGGACAGTTTAGAGCTATGATAATTAGGCATAGTGAAAATGCAATGAGTATTGCACTAAATGTACACACATGTGCCTTTCATTCTTCTGTTTGCGTGATGTTAAGCAGCGCACAGACGAGAGGCATACTGCTGACATCTACTCTTCCTATTATGTAATGTATATGTCTTGCTGCAGCCCACTCCTGTCAGTACTCCATGCCATGATTTCACAATTGCTATGGACAGTCTATAACTATTATCTATATAATTCTTTTTTCTGCAGTTTTGCATTTTGCAAAATATATTTAAGCATTATTAAAACTGTTTTCAGCATACAATGCATCACGGAGATATGTACTACAAATATAAATATAAAAACATTATGGCACACAAAGTCACAGTCTGTTGAGAATTCAAACTATAGCAAAAAACACCTCCCAAACCTCAACTTACATTAGGATTAGAACCTAAAACACCATCAAAGCTTCATCAACAAGGATGGCTGCCTTAGTCCTTTTGACCACAGAAGCTCATTTATAAACGGGGTCTGTTCCTCACACAACCACCTTCATAAAAACTGTACGCTACCAAACCATGTACAGTATATTGTACAAGTACGTCTATGACTTACATTTGAACACAGACCAGTTAGTAGACAACCCCTGTCTTACAATCACGTGTTTGTGTTGGGGGGGTATATTTACTGTTATGATGCAAAGTAGACTGAAGTCAAAAACTGCACTGGAGTGGAGTCAATTCCTAACTTCTCTCTTGCATGATGTAATGGTATTCAGCTGTGGTTGGACTCTGTAAATGTTTCATGCCTGATGGATAACAATTACATATGGTAACATTGTAGTAATATAACTGTGTGTACTCACATGTTAACTTAAATTATCAACAAAAGCACCACTATACATTTGCATACTGTAACAAGGTAAGACATAACCAAGAATATGTCATAATAGTGTTCAACACTACAGTCTAGGTTCAGCCATACCTTGCATATGCGTCAGCTGACACAGCATTAATTCAGGGCTGACTCTGTCTGATGCAAGCAGTACACAGCCAATACATGTATAGATAAAGGTTGTGTGAGTTACCAAACATCAATTTTAATATATGTATTTGAGTAGGAGGAAGGAATTAGACCATAGGTGGTCAGTGAATGTGCTATGCATTGTCTCTTAGCCAAAGAATGCCTACTTCTACCTACAGGGACAGCAGTTGGGGATTCCTCCTCTGAGTCCTGCTGTGGCTGTAGTGACCTAGACATTGGTGGGGGAATGTGTGCCCGTTCCCCTTGCTGATCCTGCTGCAGCAGTTTCCACAGAATCAGATTGTGCAGCACAGCACAAACTGTGAAAATGTGTGTACATGTACTCAAAGTATCCTGCAAGACTCCACTGGATATATCTGGGCACTGGAACTCTCACTTCAGAAGCCCAAATACATGCTCTATGATGTTCCTAGATTGTGCGTGTTCCTCATTATGGCATTCTTCCAGGGGTGTGTGTGTGCATTTTGATGGATGTTATCATCCAAGGTTCCAGGACGTAGCCAGCATCCCCCAGTAAATGGCCCTGAAGGATGTCTGCCTTAGCAAACATCTGGTACAGATGTGATGTATGCTAGATATGGGAGTCGTGATAACTGCCAGGATTGTCAGCACACACATTCAAGATAATGCCCTGGGCATTGCACATGACTTGGCAGCTAATAAAGTGGTATCCCTTGTAGTTAATTTACATTCTACCTGCTCATCAGATGCTGCCTTGATGTGTATATGAGTACAGTCTATGGTCCCCAGTACTTCAATGTAGTGTGCTACATGACAGAAGTGTTGCATATTGCTGGTTCTCTCCTCAGCAGTGAAGGGAAAGCATGTGTGTACATTGGCATGTATGAGCATAGCATCCAGGAGATGGAGCAGTAGCCTGGATGCTGATGCCTGTGATACCCCCATCATGCCCCCATTAGGATGGGACTAATATTCTAAGGGCTACACATATCTTAGTCTTCACTGGGATGGGTTCCACTCAGTTGGCTCTGGCTCTGAGTTGAGGGTGGCAGAGATCACAGAGTTCTTGTACTATGTCCCTGTCTACCCTGTATGGATCTACAATCTCCAGATCATGTAGCACCTGGTAGGTCACCCTAGGCCTGAGCATGTCTTCTCCTTCTTGACCTAGGCTTGACCTAGGCTTATTATCAACAGCACCAGCAGCACTGACCTCAGCCTCGAGCACATACAGATGTAGAATAGCTGCAGCAGCCCCTATCATTATTTCAGTTAAAAGTTCCAACTCTCTAATCCAATGCTGTTGAAGTATCGAGGAAAAATTAGAATGTAGGCTGTATGTATACTCTATACATTTCTTGATTAGGAACACCACCTGGTATTAGCTGCTTTAAATGACATTCATCTGCTTAGGGTATAAATGACAGGATTGAGAACTCCTGCTGCAGTGCACAATGTTGTGCTCTGTACCCTGATGTGCAACAGAGTTCAGCTATGCATACTGACAGAAAATCATGTAAAACATTTAATAATATTATCCCTATTATTATGATACATACAGAATATGCTATTTACGGATAATTGCACTTCATTTCTACGACCTACAATGCCAGCGCAGTATGACTGAAAGTTGGCATAGCCTGTACTTGAACCCTATGCTATCTGCACCCTAGTCCAACACCTAACAGTCATCGTCACAGGACTAGAGGGGATTAGCTGAGTGCAACCCCACAGTGTGTATGCACAATGCTCAGAAGTTCTCATCCATGGAAAACGCACACCATGTAGGAGCTTACACGGATTGTAGAGCCCTACATGGTCCCTGCTTTTTGTGATTCAACAAATCCACTAATTTTTTACATCATTTACATTATAACTGTGGTGGCAGCCTGGAAACTACACACATACTAGCCATGTAAGCTGGGCAACAGCACGGATGCACAGATTTAAAGGTACAATGCAGGGTATTACTGTAATTGTTCTGAAAATATATCATACCAAACATTTAAATAACAGTTGCATTATTTTTTAAAAAAAGTCTTGCACTTAGCAGCACTTTGGGCAAGTTAGTGCGAAAATAAAAATTATAATGTTTATAATGATTTCACACATACTCCTGAGCCTTTTGGACATCTTCAGTCAGTAAATACCTGTTTTGACCTTTTTATGGGCATTCTGCCCATATTTCAGGACTTCTGTATGCCCTTGCTTCTTTGTAGGTTCCTGTACATGGAAAATTTTCGCATACAGTTTAAACTCAGACAAGGAGCCTACACAGTTGTGTGTATGGTTGTTGGATCACTCTACCATATAGGTTTGCTTCATTAGCATGAAATTCAGCTACTTATGCCAAAATTTCCATCCCACAAAAAGTTCAGTTGCTACGCTAGAATGTGCATTCTTCCGCGCCCCTACGCAGAATCTACTGAATCTAAAACTCACTGCGCCCATCGCAATGCAAACATGGAAAAAAATGACCATGTAAGCTTTATTGAATTTGCACCAATGTCTAAATGAAGTAGTCATATGATACATGATATATATATATATATATATATATATATATATATATATATATATATATATATATATATATATATATGTGTGTGTGTGTGTCTGTGTTAAAAAAATGTGTAATTGGCACTTTGTATATAGTTTTCTTTTGCCTTTTAGTAGTAGATTGACTTGCTAGTTTTTTGTGGTTAGTCTTGATCTGTTTTTTATAATGCTTATGTAACTTCTGATGTTTCTTAACTTCTGGCTTTATGTGATTATATGTTGTGATATATAAATTGAAATAAAGAATATTTGGAAAAAAAAAATGTGTAATTAAATTTTGGAATTTGTAGGAATGATAGTCTGATATTTTATATAACTGTTTTGATTTCATCAACTGGATTTTAAGGTGTAATCTGCTGACATTATTTAAATGTTCACTTGGTTCTTGTATATTATCACATTGAAAAAAAGCAGGAGGTGAAAGGCTGGTCTGTCTGAAGCAGTTGATTGATGACTTTTATTAAAGTTTCATTTCAAGGAACTTGTGGTGTTAGACTTTTATTTTCAACTCTGGTGCAAATTCCTAGTCCATGCACTTGTGCTTGTGTTTAGATTCTGAATTTTCTGTCACTTTATGTTATAAACATAAATATATATACGAACATAAATATATAAATATATATATATATATATATATATATATATATATATATATATATATATATATATATATATATATGTCTACTTCATTTGCCCTAACTTCCAATTGACTGACACCCATTTGACTGACCCCATTTGACTGACACTTCATTTGTCTTACAAGTATTACTGGCAGTCTCCAGAGCACTGTAAGGCATGTAAATGGAATATGTCCCCTTCCCCACTGTAGTGTGACCCTGGAGTTAGAATATATAGTTAGGGGGAGCACAACCCCCACAATGGGGAGTGTGGTGTGCGAAGCCCCCCACTTAATTTCATATTATATTGTTTGGTTTTGCCTTAATATTGCTTAATAAAACAAAAGTAAGTGGGGGGGCTTCGACCCCCATTGTGGGGGGCTGTGCCCCCCACCACCCCTAACTATATATTTTAACTCCAGGGTCGCACTACAGTGGGGAAGTGGACATATTCCATTTACTTGCTTTACAGTGCTCTGGAGACGGCCAATAATACTTCTCAGTCAAATGAAGTGTCAGTCAAATGGGGTCAGTCAAGACCCATATGTGTGTGTGTGTATTTCCAGGAGCTTACCCTATGTTAGGCAGTACAGGAGACATGACCCCTGAAAAAAAAATACTTCTTTTTAATAAACTTGCGAGCATTGCCATTCAAAATGTTTTGGATATTTATGTTTTGGGTTTGAATAACTAAGTGACAATTAAACAAGACACCAGTTATTAAAAATTACTGGTTGATTTAAGTCAAAGAAAATATATTATAATTAAGCCCTCTGGTCACTTTCCTCACTTACCTAGAGGAAAATAGTTTTTTATTCAGGCATGTCGAAGGGTCAGCTCCCAGTGTTCTCCCCTATCTATTTGATGAATCTGGGCGTCTTGGGGCAATGTAGAAATTGCCTCATGTACACAGACAACCCTCTCCTCCTACCACCCAACACTACAACCTGTGAGAGATGCACTTATCTAGCCAAACTGGAGGTAAAGCTCTCTCCAATCAAGACTGAACTTGACAGTCAAGAGGAGAAGGTAAACACTTGCACCACACCACATTCATCACATAGTCTCACTAAATCTACACCACCAAAATCCAGACATCGAAACACAAAAACATTCACAGAGGCTCTCGATAATAATCTGCTCAAGCAACAGAGACATCCAAAGCAGAAATGCAAGGAACCTCCTCCCCCCAACACAACCCAAAGGGCAAACAGCCTGCAGACTCGGTGTGCCACTCAACCACAGCCAATAAGGCAAAACAACGTACCCAACACACTAGTCATAGGTGACTCTATAGTCAGGCACAATGATGTCCCACTCACCAGGCTAAACAAGGAGAAGGTTACTGTCAGCTGCCTGTCAGGATCTGCCACATAAACCATGCACTCAGGTCACTCCACAACAAGTACAAATATGACTCTGTCATTGTCCATGTTGGTGTGAATGACCTGAAACATACCTCCCTGGACTACATGAAGACCTCTCCAATCTTGTAGTCCAGGCAGGTATGACCCTAGCCCTGAGTAGCATTCTGCCATCACCCAGAATGATGCCGCAGTACAAGGACAAAATGATTGACTTCAACAATTGGCTAAGCTTCTGGTGCCATTCGAAATGGATCCAGTATCTGTCTGCCTGGGATGACATGGTCGACAGACCACAATGCTTTGCCAGAGATGGCCTGCACCTGTCACCCCTGGGATTCCGGATACTGGCTAAGGTTCTTGCCGCCCCTATAGTGCCTTTTTTAGGCAAGGTTCAAATGACAAATTTGCCACCATAACAGGAACAGGCAAGCAAAAACTGAGGGTGATGCTACTCAATGCTAGAAGTCAAAATCTCAAAATGCACTCACTCAAGGCACTCCTTAAAATGGAGAACATTGATATCTGGGCATTGACTGAGACCTGGTTCAAGGCTCCAGAGAGCACCCCTGCACTACCAGGCTATAACTCATACCACACTTTTTGGCCATGTAACCTGGACCAGAACACCAAAGATGGAAGTGTGTCCATATTCATTAAGAATATCCACACATCTAGGCTAATTGCTCAGCATAATGCAGCCGTGGTTATCCAAGTGCAACTAACTCTGGGCAAAACTGCAATCCAAATTGTAGCTTGCTACAGATCACCCACCATGCCCCAGGATTCCCACTCCTCTTTTCTTGATGTACTGGATAATATTAGGGTTCAACCAAACACCCTAATAATTGGCGATTTCAACTACCCCACCATTAACTGGGAAAACTACTCATACCAAATCTTTTTCTCAACTCTTTCTGGAATTCATAAACTCCAATGCCCTGGATCAACTTATCCACACCCCCACCAGGGGCAACAATATCCTAGATCTAGTCATTACCAACATGAGTGATCGGTGTTCCACACCTGAAGTCAACATCTCATTGGTCTGATCCGACCATAAGCTAATTACCCTAGATATCCACATCCTGCCCCCACCCCCCATTAAGGAAACCATGGTAAAAAATTTCTCCAAAGCCAACTTCATGCTTCTTAAGACAGAAGTGGGTGAACTTCATGACACCCATGCAGATGGACAGTATAGTTACGACTACTGAATCCTACACAATTGCACTTTATAAGCACTTACATGAGTGCATGGATCATGCTATCCCAAACAGAACCAAGACTCTATCCTCAAAAAAAGGAAGCCAATATGGTGGTCCCATGCCATAAACAAAATGTACAACAGAAGGAAGAAACTGTTGCAAAAGAGAGTAAAATCCCATGGGTGGAGGAGAAACTGGTCAGCCTCAGTAAGAAGCTGCAATCCCTAATAAAATCCTCCAAAGCTTAGTTATGAAAACAAAATCGCCACTGATTCTAAAGACAACCACAACGCATTCTATAGCTATGTCAAGAATCTCAATGGCAACACTCAGATCTGCTCTGAGTTACAGCACAATGGCACTAAATATACAGACCCAACTGATATTGCCAACATCCTGGCAGATAGGTTCAGTGCTAACTTTACCCCCCTCTCACCTCCTAAAGAGCCTATCTCTATACCGGAAGAATGCAAAATTCCTGCAATCATGGCAAAATCCACACTCTCCAAAGCTAAGAACACAGCATCCATGGGACCAGACAACATCCCAGGCTACGTTCTACACAAACTACAAAAATGAACTGGCACCCCACCTAAGTACCATGTTCAATCATAGCCTCACCACGGGCTTTGTGCTTGCTGAATGGCGCACAATGACGGTTACCCACTCTACACGGGGGGGGGGGGCACCACAGACCCGAGGAACTACTGCCACATTAGCCTGATGAGCCTGGTCTGCAAGGCCATGGAATGTATCATCATGTAACTTATAAACAAAGACATTGGTAATCTCCAAACTCTGGACCCCACCCAGTTCGGGTCTGTAAAAGGCAGATCATGTCACCTAAACCTGATAGACTTCTTTGAAGCAGTCACCAAAGCCGTAGACAAGGGTAAGGTAGTTCACACAGCCTATCTAGATCTTGCCATGGCTTTCGACACCATCCCCTACTCTGGAATTATAGATAAACTCACTAAACTAGGTATAAATCCCTATGTCACAAGATGGGTTGCCAACTGGTTCACTGACAGAACCCACACTGTGAAAGTAGCAGACTCCAAATCCGACTTCAGACCAGTGACAAGTGGAGTACCACAGGGTTCAGTCCTGGGTCCTCTCCTGTTTGGTATCTACTTCTCTGAAGTACAGGCTAACACAGAAGGTCTTTGGCTAAAGAAGTTTGCAGATGACTGCAAAGTAGGAGCCATAATCGAAACTCCTAATGATGTGGACATTCTCTTAAAGAAAAATCTTGATGATTGGATGGGAAATAGGAAATTAACCCAGGGGATCACGTCTGTGGCTCTGCTCGACAGTGGCACAGGAAAATAATTTTCTTGGGTGGCAAAAGCCAGGGTACCTTTTTGGCTGGGCTTGTATAGGCCCAAGGACTGATAACTTAGTACCTACCTATGAACCTATGAATCTATGATAAAGGGAACAAAACAGTTATTTTACATTATACACAATATGTCAACACGTGTTATGAACATCTAGGGAATGAGGATGTTTATAGAAAGTGTCACATTGTTGACTATAATAATGCTATGACACAATATAAGGTGTTATTAGAGAAGGGGGTCGGACTAGGTTATTTGACCCAAGGGGATGTTAATAGAAAGGTTGATGTGGGTGGGTGTAAATTACCTGCCTTTTATTGTTTGTCTATTTGTTTGTCTAAATTGCATAAAAGTTTGCAGAACTTTTTGAGCTTGAATACTTGTATAAGCATGAGTTTGTGAAAAATAATGTCATTGCCTATTACAGATACATAGATGATTTAATTTTTGTTTGCAAAGTTGGTAGGCATAATGTTATTGATTTTCGGTTGGATGTAAAACAAAATGTTTATGGTGTGAAATCTGATGACATGCAGTGTGGCAGCATGGTTCACTTCCTTGATTTAATTTTAGAGGGTGTTAATGGTGGGGGCATTAAGACATCAGTACATAGAAAATTTGCAGATCATTTCCATTTTTTGCATGGGGCTAGTTTTCATCCCCAAAATTTGCTGGAAGCCCTACCCTATGGGGAGTTTCTTCGAATGGACAGAACTTGTAGTGATTGGGGGGATTTTGTAAGAGAGCATATGTACACTTTTTAGATGTTTCTTAACAGGAGTTATAACTACGATGCAGTTAAGTCTTTACAAAGAGTTGTAGCATTTAGACTGGGGTTAAATCAGTGTCAAAATGTCATGCATGAAGAAAGGAATAATACTGAAGCTTGCAAAAATCAGATATATTTTCTTTGTGTATAATAGCCTGATTAATAGGATTAATGAAATATTACATAGCTGTTGGAAATTTTTACTTCAGGACATGAAATCAGAGAGAATAATAGCAAATACTCCTTCTATTTCCTACAAAAAAGGAAAAAGTTTGAAAGTTTTTTTGTTTCCAGCTATTTCTCTCAGCATAATGAGACACTGCATATAATTCCTGCCATGAGGGGCACTCACCCTTGTGGTGGTTGCTCTATATGTTTCTGTGTTACAAATTTTAAGAAAATAAATGGTATTAAGCTTTCTCCTGGTGGGGGCGGAGCCTAGATGGCACTCTGAAAACAGCACTTTTTAGAGCTCCTTAAAAATACAATAAATAACAGGAAATTAATCATTTTTTTAAGAAAAAAAACAGTTAAATATTGTTCTTTAACATTTTTGCTATCATTATACCAATTTTGGAATATATTATTCAAAAATTTCCTGTCAGAAATATCTGGAGTTTAAGACTGATCTCTGAGGATGAGTGACTCAAAGAATTCACATGCAGAATCTACTTTGAAGAGGAAGTTGTCATAGACAAACTGAAACCTTTAAAGAGCTGCTCCAACAGCATCAAACCAAAATATTAAGCATTGAAGAGTCCTTATCTGATATAGATGGAAGGCTTAAAGAGGAAAAAATCCAGGGAGATTTTCTTCAGCAGCAGAATAAGTGGCTTATTAACACGTTGGATGGCATGGAAAATAGAGAAAGGAGGACTAATGTGAGAATTTTTGGTTTACCAGAAAAATATGAAGGTGATGATATCATTTCCTTTCTTAATTCATGGTTACCTGAAATCCTAGATCTAAAAGAAGGATTCTCATATGGTATAGAAAGAGCTCATAGAGCCATTGGGAAATCCATTCCTTTATCACCAACATCCACACCCAGGTCAGTAGTGGTTAAATTTCTCTCTTATCTTGACAAAGGGCTTGTTCTTAAATGTGTTTGGAGAAGATCCAGACTGAAATACAAGCAAAATATAATTAGTTTTGACAATGACTTTTCCTCCAGAGTTTTATAAATAAGAAAGAAAGCCTGGCCACTAGTAAAACTACTTAAGCAAAATAAAATAAAAGCACAACTGGCATACCCTGCAAAAATAAGGATTTTTACTTCAAATGGAATAAGGACATTTAATGACATTGAGGAAGCAATAACTTTTATTAAAAACAACAATATGGTTACAGTTCCGGAGGAAATGGACTTGTCTTTAACTACATCACTGAAAAGATCTCCTGAGAAAAATAATTGGATTGATGTGTAAAAAAAAAAAAAAAAAAAAAAAGCAAAGAACTGACTCAAAAAGCGCCTCTTCTACTGCTTCTCTTAAAGAATCAACTAAAACTAAAAATCCATGCTAAAGGCAACGAAGTAGGCATGGTTTATTCTTTCTTTCAAGCATGTTATAAATTGTATTCTAATAATTTAAATAGTCCACTTGCATACTTTAGATTTAATGTTTAGCACATAAGCAGCACTTTGACAACAATAATTTACTTGACTCTTTTAGCTTAAATCTGTTTATTACAGAAAATAAAAAGAAACAATATATGGAGTAAGAAATAGTTAATATACGTTGTACTTTCCAGTAAATAAGGACTATGCATTAGTTAATTTGAATCCAGTTAATAATAGTCGCTAAGTAATAAGTAAATTCTAATTGTGTTTTTGACTCATTTGAGTCATTAGTATGGTATTGTTATTTAATTTCAATTAAAACATTGCATAAACTCTGGAGATTATTACAATAAGTAATGTCATGAATTCCAGTTAAACGTTTATTTCTTCAAAATGAGTAAGAGAAGCCTTTCAAATGCACGAGACACGCAGGAAAATCTTCAATACTCATTACACGAGCTTGTCAGTACACTCTGCGAACTGACGTGAATGTAAATTGCTTGTTTTGACCTTAAACGTTAAATCATAACATTTACATATCAAATGGATGTCACTTTAGCCCTTTTAAGCCTCCAGTTAGTCTAAGCACTTAGAAAATCATTTTAAATACATTAGGATATTTATTTTGAATGTTCATCCTTTGTATCTGCTTAAAGTAATAAGAAATCTCAGATTATTATGTGCCGTGTTGACTAGACTATCTTTCTGTTTACATGCTGAATAGCATTATAAACAGCGAAGGAACACTGTGAACAGCCTGTTTTAATTTTCTGTGCAAGTTGTTGCTGACATAAAGTATTCGATGTTAATGTTTATGCATAACACATATCCTTATGGCCTTAAAGGGACAGCACCTCCTTTAAATAATATAATTAAATGTGAGTTATTTTGAAGGAGGGGTAACAAGGAATTTTATATGTGGGGAAAGTGTTTGGCCTGGTGAGTAGATGGTGCTGTTCCGTTGATGGGGCAATGTTTTTGATGAGCGATTGCCATTATCGGGATAGCATCGGTATGAGATTGACTTTTTAAAAAAAAAAAAAAGGGAAAAAAGCAAAAGTAGTTTGCTTTCACTGAGATCATTGCTCATACCCTGGCTTTTTCTGTTTCACAGCACTCAGTGCCCATTTGAACAAAACTGTGATACGCCCCTTCGAAGGAAGCAGAAGTAGACCATTGATAGCGATTATGCATGTTATGACAAGATCTGTTTTTTATCTAAGGCGCTAGATGTAGACCCACTGTCATAGGTGAAGGACAGAAAGAGAGGAGATGATTGTTCAAGATTGTTCAAACATATTCATGTTTAATACTTGGAAAAGTGGTCATTTAAGTTGGCATTGTGACACTCTCTAAATAGTAACTGTCATTTAAAAAAAAAAACAAACATGGTCATAAGTGACAGTTCTTTTCTGTCTGTAAATGTTAAGTGTTTTAAGGCTATTCTTTATTATTGCCAAAATACGATCAAATGGTAATTTTACTCTAAAATATATACAAGAGTAGACACATAGTAATATAATATGCAAAGTAAAGCAGCTCTTGTTAATATTTAATATTGGATTGAGAGTGAGGGTGTTGCCCTGATAATAGAGGGGTACCGAGTTGACATTATACATAGTTACTGGCCATTAAAATGGACAAGATATATACATATGGAAACATTAAAACATAGAAAGGAAAGTTGAAACATTCAACATTGGACTTATTTTATCTCTTTTGTTATTTTAAAGTTTCTCATGAATTTGCATACTTTATTGAATAAATAAATAAGAACAAGATACTAGGATGCCTGCATGTTATGACATTTAGTGGTGTATTAAGGGAAGATACTTTAAAATTAGAAAACAACTACACAACTAGAAGAGAAAAAGAAAATATGAGGTTTTAACTGACATTTGATCTTTACAAATGCATATATTATAAGAAACTTCATATCTGTAATACTAAAATTTTACATTGATGTAGTAATGGCAGAATGCAAACAATGAGCAATCTGTAACATGTTAATTAATTCAGGAAATCATTCTAATTTTTAAACTGTACTCTAAGGGAATTTTTAGCTGAGAATGGACATAGTTGTGAAGTTATCATTATCAAAACATGACAGTATGAATATCGTATTTACATTTTAAAGTTTTGGTATCATTTAATTTACATTTACTGTAAATGCTCAGTTAAACTGATATTGCCTAGGATAGTATTATTTGCTCTAATGATGTGGTAAGACTGTAAACTAACATTTATGATCTAGTCTATCTTGATGGTTTATATCAATTGTAACAAAGTGCTCTTTACTCCAGTTTAGGGTAATGTAACAAATATGATACAGAGCTCTTTTACATTAAATTTGTTTGTATAGCACTGTTTAGAACAGCATTTATATATGTACTGAAGTTTTATATATCCAGAAACCTACATTCTGAGTACTTTAATCAATTCATCAGAGTGAAGATAGATTATAGAAATTGATAGGACTCAATGGATTTATTGTTGATACTGTTGTAGGTAAATCTCACAATACTGTTCATAGTATTTCATATAAAGTAACTACTGAATGAATGGGTCATTATGCAGAAATTTATAAAAGTTGAAAAGAAACTGGATTAGCAAATATCTATTGGAATATTTATTTACATTATATGAATACTTGATCTAAATTGATATACATATCTGATTCACTACACATAAAGTAATTTGTGACCAAAAATTAATTCCTGAATCCTATGTTAAGTGTAATTTTATAACAAGCACATATTTTAGTGCATTGATCAAACTAGATGTATATGATAGGGTTGATTTAATTATCTCCAGAATAACATATAATGGAGTATCTAACTTCTTATTATTGTTTGGTTTATTGTTAGCAATGTGGGTTAATCTGACAGAACATTTTAGTTCTCTCAGACTGGGAATGGTATTCATTCCATGTTGGTTAAAAGATACTTTTAATTATTTGTTTATTCACATGTATAAGATTAACTACTGTACACTTATTTGTTTTCCTTTTTGGCCTCCTCTAGATTATAAAATATACAAATCAAAAGGAATTACTAATGTTTTCATCAAAATTAATAAAAGTATGAAAGATATACAGCAATTAAACAACAAAATAACTTGTCATTATTTTCAATCAGAACTCTTTAATAAAAAAATAACTAGATGAATATAGTACTTTTCTCACTAAATGTGAATGGTTTAAATATCCCAAGGAAAAGATCTAGCCTACTTAAATATCTAAAAGTAAATAAAGCGCAAATAATGTTCTTGCAGGAAACTCACTTTAAAGCTAATGATAACCATTTGGAATCCAAGTGATTTCTTAAAGCTCTCTAACTCATCATACAGTAAAAAAAAACAGAGGAGTATTAATATTATGGAGGAAAAGTGTTACCAATTCTCAAGTAATATATAATTATGAAGACAAAGATGGTCTTTTATCAATAGTAATAATAAGATATAGTAATAGAATTTGGACATTGGTAAACCTTTATTGGTTTCCAGGTATAGCAGTAGGAATGATTAAGAAACACATAGAACTTATTAATAAGACCTCAAAGGGTAGCTTAACTGTAGGAGGGGATTTTAATTGTATCTTAGATAGTCAGGAGACTACAAATGAAAGACCTTTCCGTATTACATCTACAGGAAGAACTCTTAAAAAATGGATAGATAACTTGCAGTTATTAGATTCATTTACTCTTAAAAATGAAAATTAATTACAATTTTCCCATAGTTATTATAGATTCAATACCTAAACAAGAATTGATAAAATATACTTATCCCAAGATTTAAAAATTAAAATACCACATTCTTCTATAATCCCCTGCCTCCTATCTGATCATAATTCACTTATCCTTAAAATTCAAATGAATTTTAAGAGACTAAAACGTACTAAAAGAATTTCAGCATACTTCATCAAATTAAAAGAGTTTAAGCCTTGGTTAAATTTGGAAATAAAATATTTTTTAGATGCAAATAATACTAATGACATAAATATAGTAATTGTATGGGATTCACTAAAGGAATATCTTTATGGTAAAATAATTTCCTGGTGCAACAATAAAGTAAAGGAATGAGCGTGAGAACTAGTAAATATCCAAAAATGAATCACAGAAATTAACCTTAAGGATGTGGAGAATCTGGTTGTAAAAAAAAAAAGAAATTGGGGAATTAAATAAAAAATACAATGATATTTTAATGCATAAAACCAATTTGGCTTTGGAAAAATTTAAATTAAAGTCTTACTCTGTTTCCCCTAAATATATGCATAACCTAACAATGAGATTAAAAAGACATTCCAATGGAAACAATATTACAAATATAATTCATGAAAGCGAAAACAAGAAAAATGTATCCGATATAGGAGACATATTAGAAGCTTTCAAATTTCATTTCACAAAACACTATAATATCAATGATTCTCCTCATAATAATATAGACATGGGCTTAAATTATACAAATTTAAATAAAATACCAGACAGTTTAAACATAAACATTCAAAACAAATCACACTTAAAGAAATTAATGAAAAAATTAAAGATGACAAAAATAATAAAGCTCCAGGCATAGATGGAATTATTATAGAAATTTTAAAATTATTTCCAATATCAGTCATAATAATATTACAGAAGGCACTAAATGAAACTTATTCACAGGGCATTATTCCACCTTCATGAAGATATACACTGATTACACCTATTTTAAAAGAAAACATAAATCCCAACTCATGTAGTTCATATAGGCCTATTTCACTCCTAAATAATGATTATAAAATCTTTATGTCTATTCTGGTCAACAGGATCAAAAAATCTCTAACTCAAGTCATTAGTTAGGCCCAAACAGATTTTATTCATAATAGACACACTCATGACAGCATACAAAGAATTGTAACCATTGTAGACCTTTTAAATAGGGACAAAACTGAAGCCTTAATAGTAACATTAGATATTGAAAAAGCATTTGACTCACTAAACTGGGATTATCTTTTCAAAATCCTTCAAATTTATGATTTCCCTTCAAGATTCATTAATTTAATAAAAACATCTATAAAGATAATCTGGCATATGTAAAATTAGGCCCTTTCACATCAGAAGCAATTAAAATTACTAAGGGTACCAAACAAAGATGCCCCATGTCACCAGTGCTGTTTGCATTAGCAACTGAACGTTTTTCCTTTGCAATTCGTTTTAACCCCAAAATAAAAGGTATTGAAATTTTTAATCAACTGACCTCTAAAATAATGCTCTTTACTAATGATATTCTACTCACCTTATTAAAATCAGATGAGTCACTATGTGAACTAAACTCATTAGCTGAAAAATGTTATCACATTTCAGGTTTAAAGATAAATGTTTCTAAATCAAATTATATATTATCAAATAATAAAAATAACCCTAATACTAACATAAACTCAATAATTGGAAAACAGGTTTTGTCTCTAAATTATTTATAGATTGTTTTATGTGAAAAGTTAGAATTAACTCTATCTACAAATTACAATAATATCCTGAATACATTTAAAGCACTAATAGGAAAATGGAATAAATTGTACCTAACATTTGAGGACAGATTGCAGCTAATAAAGATGGTTCTTCTCCCAAAGGTAAACTACATTACACTAGGTATACCTATAATTCCTAGTAAAAAAAAATTTTAAAGAATTAAATAGAATTTTTATAAAATTCCTTTGGTATCCCAAAAAAAACAGGATAGCTTTTCTAAATCATATTAGGCCTTGGGAAATGGGAGGCATACATTTTCCAGATTTAGAATCTTATATCAGAGCATCTATTCTTAAAACAGTCATAAATTGGATAGATCCAAAAAGTTCATCCACATGGAAAGCATTACATACTGCTATTTTTCAAGAAGAAAATAAATTAGCAAAAAATATACAACTGGACAGAACAATAAACTCTGGCATATTATCTGTATCAACTTGCAATACAACTCCACCAAACCTACTAATCTAAATTATATAAATTACATCTACAACACTTTTTAGAGTTTCATAAACAATAATATTGAAATTAAATTATGGCTTCAGATATTAATTCCTTTTAATATTACAAAAAACTTTGTTAATAACATTCCCATAAATACTCAACTCGTGGGAAGGAAACAAATTCACATGTTGGTACCAATGTATAGAAAATCTGACAGTCATGAATGTTCATCAGAAAATTTATACATTCAATCTATCAAATAGTGGCTGGTTAGCTCTTAATAGCCTAATACCTTATGTACAGGATCTGTGTAGAACAATAGAAAATTCTTCATTTAAAAGTATGCCTAAATTTATATTTTATTTATATGAAGTAATATATAGAGACTTTAATTGGACAAATTTAACTTCAAAGTTATATAAAATTATCATTAATTACAAAATAAAATCTAACCATAAATTCTGGAATTTTATCACTAAAGATTATTCATTGTTGTTACCTAATGAGACCAAAATGGATATACTACATTCTATTAAGTTAAATTCAGAAGTACAAAGTTGGAAGATCTTTGCATGGAAATTCTTGAATAGAGCCTTTTACACTCCCAATAAAATAGCTAGATTTAAAAATACTAATGATACAATATGCTGGAGATGTTCCTTAAAATATTAAGAAATTCTGGGAGGATATTGGTGAATTTTTGCAAGCTGTTTTTACTGATTCTTTCCTTTTGTTAAAGTCATTAATTCTCCTGAATATAAATGAAACCACTGTTAAGAAAAGGAAATATCTATAATCTTCTTTGGATTACAATGTCAGTCTCAAAAAATGTATCACAAGGAAATGGAACTCCTCTATCAACCCAACATTTGATGATTTTCTTACTCTATTGAAAGAAGTAGCACTGTTGGAAATTAAAGTCAAGGAAATGAGAATCTTTCCAGAGAAATGGACTAATAAGCCTTGGGAAAAAATTCTCTCCCTGAGACACTTAAAACGGACACAACTTTATCTTCATAAAAAGAGAGGAAGCAAGAACCCAAGTTTTAATTTTGTTTGCCTTTGTATAAAAATCTTTATTATTTGTCTGTATATCTATGATTGTACTCATTTTGTCTTTATCTGATTTGAGGCCATTGTGTATTCTGTAAATAGTTAATTCATTTCACTCTTATTTGATTTGTTAAATTGATTAATTAATGTTTTATGAAATAAAAAAAATTAAAAAAAATTTGAACAAAAAAAAAAATTTCTCCTGGTGGTAGCTTTTCATGTAACAGTGAAGGGATAATATATGCTCTCAGCTGCCCTTGTAATTTATTTTATATAGGAAAAAGCAAAATGAAAATTTAAAGTAAGAATACAGGAACATATAAGAGATAAAGAATGGTAAAATAGAAAGTAATGTTGCAAGCATTTCAAAACAGTTCATAATGTTAATCATTCTTTGTTAAAAGTTTCTGTTTTAGAGCAAGTTTTTATGAAAATTGGTGAAATATGTGATATTAAGGACAAACTTCTTTGTAAAGAATCTGTTTATATATTAAAGTTCAATACTATGGTACCTGTAGGCTTAAATTTAGAGATTAATTGGAAACAATTACTATGTAATTAAATAATTAATTGATGAATGGTGTTATATAAAGTCTGTGTAAAGCTGTGTGTTTTGTATTACTCCTGGAAGGCTGCAAGCCAAGGCACTAGAGTTTTGAGTTTTTTTTTATTAAACCTGTGTTTGTGCTATGGCCAGTTGTGGATTTCTTTTTGCTGCTATTCTTCAAGTTGTTATATACAATACACCGGTTATTCATTGTGGACATAAATGCTGGCTACTTGACTCAAGATCAGGGCTTTATCCCTCTATGCCAACGTAGCTGGCTTTCCCAGTTTCACTGCTTTGCAATGTCTCTTCGTTTTTGATAACTTTGACCTAGCAGTACTCACCTTGGCAGTTTTTATATGATTGAGAATTCCCCCCATTTTGGAATAACTTAATTCCCTGCATTTATAAGAGCATCTACAAAAAGACTACTTCATAGACAACATGCTGTACCCACCTTTCTCCTTTATATCTAATTGTACTAAGCTTTCTTTTTGTACAAATGCTTTTTGTCACTCACTGTAGTTTTTCTTATTATTATTTATTATTATTATTGTTACTCTTTCCTATTATTTCAGTGGCTATAACAATTCACTTCTCCCTTTTCTTTCATTATGAAAAGAAATTAGAAGATCACTTCAAAATGAATCTCTGTCATGTGAAGAACTTATACTCAAAGATCAACCTATCAGTTCTACCTTTTGCCTTGTTATTGATATAGGTACAGAACTCAATGGGACAGGTAGCAGGGCTTTGTAGAAGGGAACAAGACAATCTCACAGCTGGGTGAACTTTAATTTAGATTTTATTTAATTCACAGCTCCTACATAAGTGATCTGTGATCTGCCTTATTAAAATCTGTACACTGAGCTGAGAACTACACCTCTGTGATGGCTTGCTTAAATCTAAACCCACACATGCACATACACACACACACACACACACACACACACACACACACACACACACATATATATATATATATATATATATATATATATATATACATACACACACACAGACACACATGTATATACATACACACACACACACACACACACACACACACACACACACACACACACACATATATATATATATATATATATATATATATATACACACACACACACACACACACACACACACACACACACACACACACACATATATGTATGTATATGGGTCTACCTGAGAATATCGAAACCCGAGATGATCAAAGACCACACCATCAAGACAAAATAAATGAAAACCCAGTTCATCGGCAGACAAGGTCAACAAAGATCTTCTCAGGGTAAGTAACCTTTGGGTCATAAAGGTGAACTTTGTCTTTTTCCCCAACTGTAGTGTGATGTCAGAATTGGTATATTTAGTCAGGGGGAAGGCACAGCCCCCCACTGGGGGTGTGGGGGGGCATAATCCCCAACCTGGGTGGGTTTAGAATGGTACGGTTTAGGTTTTGTGTGTTGCTGACTGAGTGATTACTTACCCTGGGAAGACTGTTGTCGATCCAGTCTGTTGATGAACTGGGATTTCGCTTATTTCATCTCAATGATGTGGTCTTCCATCATCTTGGGTTTCAACATTCTGAAGTAGACCCATAGATATATATATATATATATATATATATATATATATATATATATATATATATATATATATATTAATTATATCATCATTGGTACATCATACCAATGTGGGAAACAAATGAGTGACCACAAATATGAAGCACATAAATTGAGAAAAATCACGAAACATCAACGACCACTCTTCCACTATTAGTAAACAACAGCTACAAAACTTAGATCAAGTATCATCTTAACAGTGGTACTGTTTGGCTTTGCCCCCTGTACAACTGTATTCATGTGCACTAACAATTCCCCTACCCGTGCTCCTAACCCTAACCCCACCCCTTACATTACTAAAAACCCTTTCCCTAACACTACTACTAATTAAGACAAAAGAAATCATGAACCATACAATATAAGCAGGCTCAACACAGAATCTATTCCCTTATCTACCCTTAACCAGTTATCACTCACATATGCATGCTACTCGCTCTAATGTAGGCTGTACATTTTCAAAACCACAACCTTTTCACTCAACCATTCCTTTTCCTGCACACTTCTATATACCTGCACTGTACAAGCTTGAATTCTACCAAATGAGACTCTCACAAATATATACTCACTCATTTACCTATTTGCCGTTTTGTGGTCACGTATTTGTATTTCTCACATATGCATTTTCTACCACGTGAATGACAAGTGTGTGTGTGTGTGTGTGTGTGTGTGTGTGTGTGTGTGTGTGTGTGTGTGTGTGTGTGTGTGTGTGTGTGTGCAGGGTATATTTGGGTCAGGTGGAGGTAGTCGATTGTTGTTTAAAATCAACCTGTGTTTGTCAACACACTTTGGTTGAGAAAGCAGATGGTCACCAGTTGTGTGATATGCCCCCCCAAACTGGGAAATATGCCCTTTCCCCAGGCATTGTGCAATCTTGGAGATGGAATAAATAATTAACAGGGGGTACAGGGAGTCATGCCCCCCTTCAAAATACATTTTCTAATAAAATGTATATGGTCAGAGGAATAGCATTCATGTTAGCAATGTCAACATTTGAGCAACTGGAAGAGTGGTACATATGTATAACAGAATCCTGCAAGACCACCAAATTGTTTAACAGTCTATATGTATTTTGGCTTCAAGTTTTCTTTGCACACTTATGTTAAATAATTGTTTCTGTTTTGTTTTTTGTCATAATGTGTCACAGTCTTCAGTAACTACGTTTAAACATGGAGCAACATTTTGCCTACCACTGTATATAAATTTAGTAAACCCATACATTGCAAAATGCATTAGGCCGCAGGACAAAGTAAAGCTGATGCATTGGCTATTTCTGAACATATCTTGATCAGGACAGGTATTTTAGAACATTGGCTATTTCTGAACATATCTTGATCAGGACAGGTATTTTAGAACATTGCACCACTTAATCTAGTCAGATATTTAAGCATAATTTAACTTTAATACCTACACAGGATAAATAATTTAAGATAAATAACTGAGAAAGCAGACATGCATTATAATAAGATGGATAATTCATAAAAACACTGATGTCATTCAGACTAGCAGCATTCGGATTAGATAATTAGTCCCAATAGAGGTGTCATCTCTTCGTGTACTGGAAACTAGTTATACTGGATAACTAATTGTGAATTAGTAATAAGTTTTTCCTGCAGTCTTCTACAATCTACTTCTGTATATGCTCACATACTTAGCTGAATACATGATTTAGAATGTGTTAAAGACACTGTTACAAATTTTGTTAGCTGACCTCAGTAAAAGCAAAGGGGAAGGTAAAGGAATTCTAAGCTTCTCAGCACCAATTACCACCTAGTAAGTTAGGTAAATTCTGTATAATGAAGTTTTCTTCATTAGCTATTGTTTACTTTCTTAGTAATTCTTTTTCCTTTTGTAAACATTTAATTAGGTGCAATTATTCAAAATAAGAATTTAGAAAAAAAAAAGTAATGTGTCTAAGGCAATTAAGATGATGCCAGTCATTGTCTGACCTGCTTGACCTCTAGCACTAATGAACTGTGTTCATAATGAGTGCAGTAGTTATGACTTTAGCCCTCAGACAGGTCGTCAGCAATCACAATGAACACATCATTCAGACTACCTCACAGAACTAGTTTTACACTTTCACCTATATGCATTCAGTCATTATTATCGAACCGTTGTTTTACACCTAATTAGATACAGTTGCACACTGAAATGTCACCATAGATTTTCAGTGTTGCTTTTATTTATTTGAAACTCAATGGAAATTTTCATAATGTACAATGTCAGTTCAAAAAACAAGACAATAGTGACGCACAGTAAAAAATATTCAATTTTATCAGTTCAGAAGTTTGCTGTGCTAAGACATGCTGTGCTTAACTTTATTAGATTTCTGTACTGTGTATTCATAAAGCTACATTTATTTCAGGAAGCAACTTGTATGTGCATCCACATCTGAACTGATACAACTGAGTATTTTTTTACTGTGTGAGTCAAACTGAGGACTAATGTCTTCTCTTAGTCTGGAGTGTCACCATTTCATGTAGATCCATTTTAAAATTCAGTCTAGTGTAGTATTGTTCTTGAGTTTACATTAAATTCCTTAACATAACAAGTATTATAAAATATATCACGTCATTCAAACAGCTAGATCTGACAGATATAGCATTTCTTATAAGCATTCTGAAGTAAGATGCAGCTGTTGAAAAAATAGGCAAAGATTTGTCAAAGCATAGCGTTCAGGAACACGTTAATATGCAAAATGGTCAGAAACAAGAGTATCAATAAAAACGCTCTCTGCTAAATTTTGTAACAATTAACAGCTCTGTGCTCTGTGAGTGCTGATAAACTAAACCATGAAGTGAACACTTGTTTCTAGCATGAGCTATGAAATGGCACATTTTAAAGCACATACTGCTGAACAAACATGATTTAATAATGGAAAAGGTTCTCCTGTCTAACCTGATTTCAGTTTTTGGGTTGGAGTAGCCTTCACTACCACATGCTGAAAACAAATCCCACCAGCAGACTGGATCTTATCTTCCATTTCCATGTTGGCATATCAGAATCCAAGAAAAAACGTCGCTGGGAACTGCTGATGTAATAAACAGAATAAAATTTATTAAAACACAAACAAGTACAAAGTACAAAGTGAGCGCTTTCGGGCCAAAACCCTTCCTCAGACAAGGACCATATGTTAACCTACCAATTTAAAATACAAAACAACCAATGAGATTTCAATAAAAAGCCCGCCTATTTTTGAGGGCTGGCTTAAGGGGTACTACATCATTCAGCCCTGGGTCTATGTGAGCTGTCAATTCTAAAATCCATTTGGATTCCACTGCCTCAGTTTTTAACTTGATGTCACCACCTCTCCTATTCAAAAAAATATTCACTATGACCCTGAATTTAAACTGATGTGTTGGATTGTTCTTAATATGCCTGTAAAGGGCATTGTGTTCATCACAGTTTCTGATGGATGAAAGATGCTGCAAAATCCTAACCTTCAACATATTGTTGGTTTTACCAACATAATAACATGGACATGAAGTACAGTCGGCTAGATATACAACATCTGTAGTCCTACAGGTCGCCTTCCCTTTTAAAATTATCCTCCTATCATTAGTGGGGTGTACAAAAGTCACATCCTTATTAATGTGGCCACAAGCCTTACATTGGCCACAAGGAGCAGTGCCCTTTGTTTTGGGTAAACCTTTGTTGTTATTGTTCCCCCTATCTTGACAAAGTATGTCTTTAAGGTTCCTGTTCCTTTTATAACAAAACTGTGGATTGACCCCTACTATGTCCTTTAAACTGACATCACTAGTGATGATATTCCAATTATTCTGTATGATGTCACACACCCCTTTAATGTTGCTCCCATAGGTCAACATAATCCTTGGCGTGGTTATTATGCCCCTATTGTCAATGTTATCCCTCTTCTCTGTTCTTGTGGTACTAATCCATGGCTTATACCTACTCTGTCTACATTGCCTACCTTTATCTATGGCTCCTTCAACCAAACCCTCTCTGTATCCCCTGTCCTGAAAACACTTCTTCAACTTGGAGAGCTCCTCATCGAACTGTTCATCCAGCATGTTTATTCTTGATACCCTACCTACCTGCCCCTGCACTATGTTAGGGAAGGTGAATCTAAGGTGCATGCTGTCAAAGGAAAGTAGCGTGTTTTTCCAACATTCCTTTCTGAACAGTCTCGAACTAAAGCCATTCTCTGTTAACACTATCGTGACATCCAAAAAGTCTAAAGCATCATATGAGCTTTTGACATCAAATCTCAAAAAAGAGGTTGTGGAATGCAAATATTCCATAAAGCGGGTTAACATCTGTCCATCGCCCTTCCATAGAATAAAAATATCGTCTACGAAACGTAGATAAGTTCCTATGTACTGCTCCCATTCACTGTTGCCCAGGACATGTTTCTTTTCCCAAAAAGAGAGAACAAGCTTGGCGTATGTGTTCACACAGGGAGTGCCCATGGCTACCCCCTGTGCTTGCCTGTATACTGAACCGTTGCTCATGAAAACATTGTTCTCTAATACTAACGTCAATAACTCTTGTATAAGAACCAGTTCCTTCTCCATAACCCCCATAGTTCGTAAAAGTTCTATTGTGGCATGTGTACCATATTCATTTCCTATAACAGTGAATAAGCTATGGACGTCAAGTGTGACCAACAAGGAACCTGCTGTTGATCCCTCTCTATTCAAAACACCTAGAATAGTGAGAAAATGGCCTGTGTCCTTCAAAACATTCTGTATTTTATCCACATATGGCCTTAAAGTGTATTCCAATCATATGGATAAATTCTCAGTGACCCACCCTCTGCCTGATACAATAGGTCTGAGGGGTGGGTCTACTTGAGATTTATGTATCTTTGGTAAAGCTTTGAACACAGGAATGACAGGTTTGTCTATCACAAAGAAATCTAGGAGCTCCTGTGTGATGTAAAAGTGTGTGTATAACCAATGTAGACGTCCATGAACTTTATCTATTACAAGTCTAACCTCAACAGGATTCAGCAACTGATAAACATCCCCCTCTGATAACAATTCTATCAACTTAGCATTGTACCAGTCGGTATCTAGTACCACGACTGCTCCACCCTTGTCTGCCATTTTTATTGTTAACTCCAAATTGTTGCTAAGTTCTTCTAAGGCCTTTCTTTGTTCTAATGTTAAATTATAAAACCTATCACATCCTCTCCTTTGAAAATATGTTGTTAAATCACTCTCACATTTATTAATGAATATACTGAGTGCAGGTAAAAAAGGTGGAATAAAACAGCTCGGCTTACGTGGGCCCATATTCAAACTACCTGTGTTCCCAAAAAACTTGCGTAGCATAACATTACGGCAAAAAAGCATAAGGTCCATTACTGTATCACTATAAACACATGCCTTACTCGGCACAAATGTTAAACCCTTGTTTAGAACAGTCAACTGTTCAGCACTCAAAACGTACCTAGATAAATTAAAAACAATGCCATCATCCAGATAAGAAGTCAATCCAAAGTCCTCCTTTTTTTCGAGAAGTCCCTGTCATCGCTCAGCGACCTTTTCCAGGAGCCCTTCTTCCTTGTATTCGCTGGTAACAATCCCAAAAAATGGCTTTGCCCTGACAAAACCTTAGGACGAGCCCCCAAAGTGTGATTACTTGTTACCGACTCAATCTTTAAACTTGTCTCCTGTTGTTCGGCCAATAGGTGTGTAGGGGAGCTGTCCCTATCCCCTCATGTAGCTGAACAACCAGGATTGTTGTTAATGACTATTTGTGGAGTCACATCTTTTACCATATTAGCAACCTGATTGTCCAACACTGGTGTAATCGTTGCATTACTGGTATCTGTTGGATCCGTTAGATCCGGCGATGGTGTTTCCCTCAGAGCACCTGGAATAACTGCTCGTCTCGTTAGCGTCTCAGTCTCTGACGTCACGCAATCGCGTCGCTCTTGACTGTCAATCCCTCTATCACTGGGTCTCTGAGATCCCCATGTTTGTGCCGGCAATCGAGGATTGTTCTTCGGCCAAAAAGGTTCTCCTGTCTAACCTGATTTCAGTTTTTGGGTTGGAGTAGCCTTCACTACCACATGCTGAAAACAAATCCCACCAGCAGACTGGATCTTATCTTCCATTTCCATGTTGGCATATCACATCTTTCCTCATGGTGCATCCTTATAATTATGTAATGTATGTACCTAATATGGTGCAAGTTACTGCAGCCTTATAGTAATGTGGATTACTACTTCAGCTATTTCTGAAAAGTCTTTACCAAAAGAATTATGTCTAACAAATGCTGCAATATATTTCACCAGTGCTTTAGATGTCTTTATGAAACTACCAAAGAAGACATCTGATATCCATCTTTACTTTTTTCCGTTACTTTACTTACCATTTTTAGATCAGTGCAATATTTTTGTGAACCTTTCTTTACCAGTTTGGTTACTTTTGCCTCTCATACAAACACACACACACACACACACACACACACACACACACACACACACACACACACACACACACACACACACACACACACACACACACACACACACACAGCAGCTACACTCAACACTCCTTACTGAATTTAACAGAAATGTACAGAAAGTAGTCTGAATTTATTGTTTTGGAATGCACATATGAATGCTATTAAATGCAGCAGAATGGAATTTCTTTGCAAACAAGTAGCCCAATCCACCCCTTCCATAATATGACTATATTGAATTTTTAAATTACAAAGCAAAATATAAACAAATTAAAACAGCAATAGTCAACATTGGGGATAGGTTGTGCTATATTACAAAGCTGAGCTTTTGTTAGATCAGATGGATTTCAAACCTATGCTCTTATCCCTATATTCCTGACATCACAGAGTATGTCTATAAAGATGGATGAGTCACTGAAAAGCCTCCAGATGATGTTCATGAAAACCACTATTATGATTTTGCAGTCAATATGTGAGTGGGGGAAGTGCAGAGACTCTTCAGCAATAGGTTCACTCTTATCTGTATGAATGTAGGCTCAATTAATAGTAAAAAAAAGCTCCATTTGATTTATTTGGACATTGGCTACAACTGCTTCATTTCAGTACCTCAAGGAAAATTAGAACGGTTGCCTTAAGCAGTATGGCTGCTCAATCAGCTACATTATGAGGTCTGTCATTTCTTATGATGATGAAGATGTGGGTTAGTATTACTATCATCTGGTAGTTGAAGACACTTGAGATTAAACTATAAGATGACATGTATGATAAAATGCAAGCCAATGGTATGAGAGCCTTATCTCGTGTCATAGGATTATTAAATTAAAGTATACAGTCTGAAGACCCTTAGCACTAACTTTTGGTCATGGATGGGCTTTTCAGTGGAATGATGGTTACACTTTTTCTTAGGACAGAAAACAGGATCTCATTTTTATGCAACAGGTTTTTTCCTCTTTACGATGGGCAGTAAATTGAGAAATTTATATTTATTATGGGAGAGTGGAAAAGCCAAAAGGAGAAAAAGAAGATGATAGTGGCACAGAGGAATAATTTACTCTGCAAGGGTAGTATTACTGTCAGTCCAGTGTTTTGTCACCACTTTATGGTAAGTGATTTTTTTTTTCAGGGCCAAAGAGGAATGAGCATGTATGAAATGTAATGTGTGCCCTAGTCACCATAAAATTAATATGGCAGAAGACAGCTGTGCCTAAATAGCATGTGATTGGATGCCATTACCAGACTCTGATTGGTCATCAAAAGGAATGGTGTAACAATGGGAGGATATATGAGTAAACTTAGTTTAGGGTAGGAAGGGAGGACATGCAGGAAGACTACTTATGATCAAATTTCATGCAATTATTTGGATGATGTGCCAGTTTACTTGTTAAATACTTGGAATAACATTTGCAAGACCATCTAGTACTTTTTCCAGAAAACTGATCTAATGTGAGTAAAAAGAAAAATGGAGATATTCTGGCTACAGGAGCTAACATATCTCTAGTTTGTCTTTGTGCCACCGAAAGTCATCAGAAGTTTGTATAGGACAGAACATTAGTGACCTAAAAAGTTTCCTTTTGCATAGGAGGACAGAACATTAGTGCCATAAAAAGTTTCTTCATCCTGTAAGAATGTAGAGGATCAGAGGTCAGTACCTCCTTGCATTGTAAAACCAATGACTAAATACCAATGAGTTACAATGAGTGGCACCAGACTCATGAGTAACATCTAAAATAACAAATGTAGTACCACAGAGACCACCAGCATTTGAAACACTCCCTATCCTTCAGATATAGCATGGAACAGAAGAAAAAAGTGTAAGGAGGCCAGGATAATATGCCTTGGGCATAATGTGGGCATGACACACACTATGATGTCTTCCAACACATGGATGCAGTTATCATAGTTTGCATGAAATTCTCCCATCCTCATCTTTTATTGCAGCAAACTGGGAAGAATTATAAAGCAGTGGGCCTTCATGCCTAGATATTAAAGACTACTCAGTGTATGACAAAGAAGGTACTTACTGGAAGAAGACACTAATAAAGAAACTGCACAAGAAGAAAATATACTCCTCACCAATGAGCAAAATGAAACGTTTTGCACTCTGCATTAGCTAGAGTTATTCATTTGTATACAGTTTACATATGAATATCCTAAGTTAAAACCTTGTGAATATTTGCATGTTATAAAGTAGCTAGGAGTGAATCATGAACATGCAAAATCCTAAATGATGAAAATATAAAACTGCTCAAAAGATATCTAAACAAGACTCACTAAAATTCGTATCAAGTTTGTGGAAACTTCCCCATTGCTATTCTACATGTACAAACTCTTGCAAAACACATGCAAAAATGCAGCATAAATGAAAACATTAACAAAACACGACTACTATTCTTAGTAAATTTAAACTAACCCGGAATATAAAATTGTGTAAGCACATTAAAAAAAAAATAAACTTTTTCAAAAAGGTAACTGGCCACAGTGTGTTTTCTTCCACTAAGCAGCAACAGTTAAAAGAAACAAAAATACCACTTTAGTCATAAACACAGATGACTTCTTGAAGGTCAAGCAGATTGTTGCAGTTAACAAATTAGACATGTAGCTTTTATTGCCCAAACATAAGAAGGACCCACAACGTATAAATGCCAAACTAATGCTGCCATTAAAAAGGAAATAAACTGTATAATTTACAATACACAATTTAAAGCAAAAATGTAGGGGAATGTAGACCGCATCTACAGTAATGTTGTATTATTAGTTTCCAGTTGTAAATAAAGAATAATAAATCATAACTACTTTGTCTTAGTAAATATATCCTACACATCAAATGCTTAGCAGCAGTAACAATAAAACAGACAAAAATAAATAAAATGACTATAATATGGCAGCACAAGCTCTTGTGACACATTGAAAACTTAAACCCAGAAAAAACATGCTTTTAATTGTTTGTTACCTTCCACTTTTTGCCACTGTACAATATTGATAACAAATGGAAAAGTAAGATTTATACTCATATTTATTTATTTATGCAGAGTTCTTATAGTCAAACCACAACTGTACATAACTCTCAGCACAACCCCTACATTTCCATATATTATTGCTGCAGTACATAAAATGTCAGGCTGCTTAACTGTGGTACATTGATCTAGAAGTTAAGGAAGGAATAATCCTTGACAACATGGGTTATTTAGGGAAATCACAGACCCAGGAAGACATTATTGCACTTAGATAATGATAAACTGTTGATTTATTTTATGTATTTTTGATGTAAAATTGTTCATCTGCCTAATGTTTCAAAACTTACTGTAGCATTTGTAACTAATGTTGCAGGAAATATTTTACATCATACATTGTGTAAACATCTAATGCCCACACATGCATGCACATTCACAGATCAAATAAATAAAAAAAAAATCTTGCACAGTAAGCTGTAGCCCCCAACAATGCCTCCCAGTAAATCAGTGAAGATTACTGGCGGTCAATGAAGCCACACATTATTGTTTCATGTTACTTATCATTCAGAAAATGTTGACTGTTATATTTAAATGTTGACCTTTTTTTCTTTTTCCGAGACTTGATATTGCTTTATCCTGATATCTTGAGCAAAGATAAGATGTATTCATATGTCTCTCATTCGTTCCTTCACTCACTCTGTCTCTTTCTGCGATTCTGTATTTCTCACACACGCACACACACGCAGACACACACACACGCACACAAGCAGACACACACGCGCGCACACACACACACACACACACACACACACACACACACACACACACCCCTACCTGCCTCCCTCCCTTTTTACACACACACACACACACACACACACACACACACACACACACATACACATTGTTTCTTTACTTTCTCTTTTTATGCTCACTAAACAGTGCAGCCACATGTAGCAAGTGTAAACAAATGGTATCCATTTGTTTTTTGAGTTCCACAGCAGCTTTATATGCTGCTCTGAAGCAGTGGACTTGTATTTTACAAGGTAACATTTGTGCATTGATACCCTGTTGAACTACAGTGGTTCCAACCCCCAATATATAAACTTTGTAATAATATTTTGCAGCAAACCATACCCAAGTACACTTGAATTCTTATTGTCAGCAACTACACGTGTGAATTTTCGTCTTTTCCCGGTTAGGGGTCGCCACAGCGGGACTCTAGTCTGCTAATGATTGGCAGTGGATTTTTACGGTGCTGAGTTGCCAGCCCGAAGCCCAACCTTCAAGGAAGGCACAACCATTCACGCACGCACCCACCTGCATGTCTTTAACGTCACTTGACCACGGGGAGGACATGCAGACTCCACACAGAAGGTGCTCCAGCAGAGAATCGAATGGGAGAACCTCTTGCTGTGAGGCGACAACATTAACCATTGCACCACTGCGGCTCTGTCGTCAGCAACTACATTTTTATGACTGATTATTTTATTATGTTGCTGAACCATTTTTATTCATAACATCTATTAAAATTATTTTTGCATGGCAGGTACCTTAAAATAATATATTTATATTTGAATGACAGCAGTTAGTAAATTATATGTGAGGAAATTACAATGATTAATCTGAGTTGAACTGCTGTATATAAACAGATTTTATATACTGTGAAAGCACTAGTTGTATATTAGGTTTAGTATGTCAGCAACTACACATACTAAACCTAATATACAACTAATGGTTTCAGAGTATATAAAATCTGTTTATGTCCAGCAGTTCAACTCAGATTAATCATTGTAATTCCCTCACATATAATTTACTAACTGCTGTCATTCGTGCAAAAATTAATTTTAACAGTGTTATGAATAAAAATGGCTCAGCAACATAATAAAATAATCAGTCATGAACTAATGAACAAGCAAATATATTAATATAGTACATGGAGTACTCTTATTATGTTCCAAAATCAAAACATGACAACTTTATTATGTACCTCTTTGATATAAAAGTGTATAAAAAATTTAGGTATGCACCTTTTAGAGCTGTTATGCTCTAGGCCGTCACTACAATAAACACAGCATCCATCACAGAGCAGTCCTGGGAACTGTGTCATTTTTTTAAATCTATAAAACATTTGCAGTGCCATGAGAAAAGGCACAGTCAAGTGGTTGTTGGCTTTTAAAATTGTTGGTCCTTCAGTGCCACACCTAGCTTCTGGCTGCTATCTGTGTGACAATGCAGGGGAAGAGCTTAACATGCTTAACTGTTTCCTGATATTAAAGCATAACATTGGTGCTCCATGCACTGCAGAAAGTATTATAACTGGTTTGCTGTTCATAACCTGTTTATTATGTGTTCAAGACATAGATGCCAAGGAATTCACTCAAGCGGTAAAGCTCATCTTCTATATAGAGAATATATAATAATGAGTTCTGAGTGGACACCTGCTCATAATCCTTTGTAGAGCAAGGAGCTTTAGCTACTCCACGTAATACTATTTACAGAAAGAAAAAGTGCTAACTGTTTTGCCAGCTTTCCAAGCTGTAAGGCACTTAGCGAGTGCTGCCAAAAAGACAGTATAACACATTTTCTTATTTAAAAAAAAAGTCATGGACAGATTACTGCTAGAGGTAGCAGGCAGAAAGAAGGCTGCTTTTAATTCTGCCACTGTTGTTTGTTGGCCAGTATGCCTAGCATGATACCCAATTTTAACAAGTGAAGCAGAAGGTACTTAATATTTGTTAAAATAGTGACTCGCTCTATATAAGCGCTCAAATGAGTTCTCTTTTTCCAGCTATTAGAGGGTAATCATTGCACTCTGTGCACTACAAGTTGGTTATAATAATAAATCCATTCAGAATACCCTACATCATGTTCTCCCTGAATACTAATTCTATACAGAATGTTTAAAGTACTGTCAGTAAACTCCTTTATTAGTAGCTTAATTGTAACACTACATATAATTAAAAACAGTTATCACATGTTTGACTTTAGTAATAATAATCCTACATAAACTACATATAGCATAACTTAATGTATAACTGTGATTCAGAACCATAACAAAATAAAGAATTATGATTATAACAACCAGCTGTAATAGGAATATCATGCCAATTCTGATTACCAGTCCTATATGGAGTCTTTCATTATTAAGGATGTTATTGCTGCATCACATCATCACAGATCATCACATACTTAATAACCATCTACAAGCTACATATCACCTAAGATACCCAAACAGGTGAAATCTAATATAACATTTTGAAACCTCTGTCATGTAAACCTTTAGCAAAGTCTTTTCAATAGCATCACTTCAGGACTGCACATGAAATCTATTTTTGGGGTTATAAAAAATAATTTTAATAAAGCATTTTAATAATAGTCATGTCATAGTAGACAAAAATATTATCATGCTCATCCTAGATCCCAGATGTATATGGAGGCATTTCGGTCTCTGCAATTTAGCTCCTTCTTCACTGAAGGTATAATTATAATATTACATCCATATCAGAGGTGACTCTCACATGTTGACGCATGAAGCACAGTCTAACTGTCGCACTTGGGAATCATCTGTCTCCTACTGAGCCCACCTAGTGCAAGAGTCTGATTTAACCCCTGGGAAACTCCATTTTAAATAGCAGGAATATAAAAGAAATAAATATTTAAACATGGAGTCTTTGCGGTGCAGTACTCCCTTCACTACAGTGCAGAGCAATTGATCTCCATAACTAATGTTTGCCATCAGGTCCATACATATTCTACTGACCAAGCGATATCTTTCTTTCTTTCTTTCATTCTTGCAATCATATGTTTCTCAATGAAGACCATACAAAATGCTTCATCTTCAGCTTGCTCAGCCTTTTTTTTTCTATTCTTCTTAGAGTTCATAAATGTCCAAGCATTCAGTCTCTTTATCCCGTTCTACAACCCCAAATTCCTTATTCACATAGTCCAACAATTATGGCAAACCCTGTAGTCAGTCCATCCCTGACTAAGCTGAGGTGAAAAAAAATTGTTTTCCTGTGGTGAAAACATTTTAAAAATCATTAGAAATGATAACTTGTACTGTAGTCTATAGCAAATCCATGCTTTCATGCCATCCAAAAAGTGTGCCCACTGCTATATAGTACTCTATGAGAAACATGATCCATAATCACAGGTCTCCTTCAACCATTACTGCCTTATCAGACAATCAAAGCTACAAATCAAAAAGGCCACTTCTTGTGCTAAGCCATACAACTTAGCCAAAAATATTTTGTTCAACCACAGACCCTCTCTGCCGGGACCATAATAGTCAGCAGAGCTTCAAAATACCCACTGATCCATTGGAAAATCTATTGTATTGTGTCATCATGATTTTTGCAAATCCCAACAAATTCTGCTTCTTCTTCTTCAGCTCCTAAAATCTCGCTCAGTGTCAAGTAATTTTCCTCTGCTTTGCTTTCAGTGTTACCAAATTCTGTTCCGTATAGACTACTTGACTGTTTAGTTCGAAGAACATATTTTGCACATCAACCATAGTTTGCTGAAACATCATCATGGCATCATGCTGCTCATTCAGAAACTTGTTAAAATCTTCCACTGAAAGCTCAAGCTGCTTAACACACCCAGCACATAATCTGATGTTATCACTCATAATTATTCTCTTTAATGGGCTAAGAATGAGCATCATTGAAGGCCCCTTGCACTCAGTCTCTTCCTTATAAAACATCTTTTTTCTTTTCCCCAAATTAAAAACCATCAATCTAAAGCTGACAAGTTCATAGGTTCATACTAGGCTATCTGCCCTAGGGCATTTATAAGTCTAGCCAGAGTGTGTTTGGCTTTCGCCACCCATTTTAAATTAATTTTGCTATGCCCTTTTTCGAGGTTAGTATACTGTGCCTCTGTCTAACAGTGACACAGAAGTGATACCCAGGGTAAACCTATGATCTCCCATCCACTCATCAAGATTCCTCTTGAAGAGAGTCAATGAGGGACTCTGCCTAACCTGGACTGGGATTTTATTCCAGAGTGAAAGGAGCCTCTGGATTATGAATCTGTCCCTCCAGCATGTCCTATTTATTTCAATGCTGAGGTTCAAGTCTCTTCAGCGCGTAGCTCAATGGGATTTGGATTTTCTGAGGTGCAGCATGTCCATTAATTCCGGGTTGGACATGGCTTTATACGTCAGGCACAGATCGCCTCTGAGCAGGCGGTATGCCACTGAGTAGAGCTGGAGTTTCTTTAACTAGGCAGCATATGGCATCTGTTTGAGCCCTTTGATCCTCTTGGTGAGGTACTTTTGGGGTCTTTCCAGTTGCTGCAGGTGTCTGGTAAGGTACATCCCAAAAGGGGCATTGTACTCAATTATGGGCCTGATGAGGGATGAGTAAAGAGGCACGATGACCTCCCCTGATCTAGATGTGAATCCCTTCATGATTAGGTGGGCTATATAAAATGTTTTTCTAACCACTTTGGCCACGTGGTTGTCAAATGAGAGATTGCTATCAACTTGAGTCCCCAGGTCCCTAATTACTTCTTCTGTACTTAATGGATTACCACCTATGTGGTAATTTGTGGGCACTTTGTTTTTGCCAAAGGGGATGACTATACACTTTTTGGCATTTAGCTTGAGGCCATGGCTCTGGCACCAGTTGTCTGTTTCTATGAGGCCCTTTTGGAGGATGCTTGTGTCGGCTGGAGAGTCGATTATGGCGCCCAGTTTGCAGTCATCTGCAAACTTGGTCAGCCACAGTCCTTCCGTGTTGGCCTGTACCTCCGAGAAATATATACCGAACAAGAGAGATCCCAGGACTGAGCCTTGTGAGATGCCACTTGTAACTGGTTTGGAGTCTGACATGGCTCCAGCAATTCTAACCATGTGGGTTCTGTCCTTGAGCCAGTTTGCAACCCATCTAGTGACATAGGGGTTTATATTTAAGCTGGTGAGCTTATCTACAATGCCCGAGTGGGGTATTGTATCGAAGGCTTTTGCGAGGTCCAGGTAGGCTGTGTGGACCACCTTCCCCTCGTCAATGGCCTTGGTGACTGTTTCAAAGAAATCAACCAGTTGCAATACCTTTTATGAGTACAATGCATACAAAAATGTTACATGGTGAAGATACACTTTTATTTATTATAGTTGCTAGAACAATTTAACACAGCCTCTGGAAGTGCAGTGACATCTCCATAAATCGTAATTCCTTGTGACTATTTTATGATCATTCATTATTGTGATACTTTGTATCCTTAGCTTCCTATCTACATTCAAAAAGTGAAAGAAAACCTGTTCTGCTTTGCATCTCCTTGATAAATGTTGAGCACCAGCTATAAACTGATTGCTTTCTGTAATAAACAGCCTGAGGGTGGAAAGCCTGTAATGATCCCCTAACCTGCCCCCATTTCCCATACACCCACCTTACTCTACCATTATACTTCCCACATACACCTATCACTCTTGATACCCACTCCCTAAACCACTCCAAACAACTTTACTACTATCATAGAAATGATCCTGTTTCTATTCACCTGTTTTCTGCTTCCATCTAACATTCAGCATCATTCCTAACAGCCTATGTCCCTCTTATACCACTTTGCACTATGTCCACTCCTGCTCAGACTCCTCCCCAACCCATCTTCTAAATCATTCATGAACAAAACGTTCTCTTCCATTCATCCCTGTAAATCATTTCTCATATACTACAGTCAGATTAATATTTATCTTTCACACCTTCCTCTATACCTCCAAGCCTTCCCCTTATCTCTTGATACTGCTTACACCCCTATGCCCTCAGTCCATCTACACCCATACACAACTCAATCAGTGCTTTTTGCTTTACTACCCTTCCTTACCCATACTTATTCTACACTGTTAAGAGACCCCTCACTGCATAAATTTATGCTTATTCATATCAGTATTCGCCGCACCTGTAATCTTAAACACCCACTTATCTCAAAACCATCTATAAGTCTACAGACTGAACGCAATCTATTATTCTGCATTTTAACTTCTACTTTGCCCAAACAAACCCTTCATACACATTTTCTTAACTAGATCCTCATCCTCTATCTTTCAAAACCATCTATTTCTCACATTTTGGAAACAGATTTCTCCTACAATTCCTCATTCTGCTAACTCTTCTCCTACTTGTACACTTAACATCCTACCAACATTCATTAGCCTCATAATTCCAACAAAATTCTTATATTGTATCCTCCAAACACAATACTTCTGAAACTCATCTCCCAGTCACAGTCCATCTATGTCAGCACTCATATATCCTACAGTTCAAGTGCAATTATCCAGAGCAACCACAATTTACTCAAAAACTGAGTTTAAAAAATAAAATCAAACACAAATGCCTCTATCCATAACATCATAACCATAAAACTAAACTTAGCAGTGAGATGCACTCAAACCCAGGCCGTACTCAGCTTATTCAGGCACCAGACAGCATATCCTGATCAGCTCTTTTATTGCTGCCATCTCACTCACAGGCCCACCCTGGCCTTTATATATACCATATCAACTTAAGAAGTATTTAAAACAAACTGCATGTAGTGCATGCATGCATAGTCCAGTATACTCCAAACATCTTAGGTGCCACAGAAATCTGGCTACATCAGGAAAAAATAAAGGAATTGCCCCAAAAGGCTATAACATAATCAGATTAGACAGAACAAACAAAAAAGCTGGCAGTGTCACTATTTTCTACAAAACCTCATTAGCTATCTCCCTTTTTCTGACAACTTTCTCTAAATCATAAATCCATTTAGCCATGCTAAACCTAAACACTCACAAGACAACTGCAATCATGGGTATATACATACCCTCAGGTAACAATGTTAAAACACTAGAAGATAGCCTCTGCTGAGAATCCTCAAAGCAAACCAGACAATCTAAAAATCCAACCAATACTATGCACCTGTACATGTTCACTCAAGTTATAACAACACGAACTAGATATAAGAAAGCCACTGCTAACAACCAACCCTTGACTGGATCATAAAATCCTGTTCAAATAAAATATCTTCCCATGGTTCTTTGCCAGATAGCCTAAACAATCACCTACCAATCTACACACAGTAAAGTACCAAAGCAACAACAACAAAACACATAATCACAGCCTGGTTAAAAAACTTACAACTTTTCATGAAGACACATTAATACATGACATCTCACTAAAGAGTCTCCCAATAGATGATGCCAACTCTGAGTTCAACAAAATCTTCATATCTGCTCTAAACATAAAAGATTCCCTCAGACTAAAAAGAGTTAAATCCAACCCTGCCTAATGGTTATCCTTGGCAACCAATCAACTCATGAAAAAAAAGAAACAAAGCATGGAAGGTCTGCACAAAAAAATAAAACTGATCACATTTTACCTGCATATATACAACTAAGAAACCTAACAAAGCAACTTATCACCCAAGATAAGAAAATAGATTACTCAATCAGTTAAGGCATATGCATTAATACTGCAAAACTGTTCTGGGCCTCACTCAAACTGTAAAATCAAGGACAGGCTATACAGCCAACGCCAAACACACAGAAACAAAATGATACCCTAACCAACCAATTCAATACACACTTTATAGAGACAGTGCAGTTATTTACTGACCAGGTGACTAATCAAGCTTTTGAAGTCCCTACTCAGTCAAATAACTTCCTTCAATTTTCTCCTTCCAGCCAGCTCTCACAGATGCCATCAAAAAGTACCTCAAAAAAATTAAAGTCTAATAAAACTGCCTCTTGACAATGTACCTGCTGAGTATTTTAAAATAAAAGCGGAGTCAATTGCATATGCAGTTTCAATTCTAATAAACTGAAAAATATCTGAAAATAAATATCCTAAGCTTTAGAAGACTAAGATATTCACTGTTACCCAGCTGTACCCAAAGTCCTGAGACTACTATAGTGCAGATAACTGTTCATCCTCCCTGTAGTCTACAAGTACGCAATATCCTAAGCATTAGAAGAGTAGGTGTAAAATAGTTAAAACTGTTGGCAAAAATTGCACTGTTTCAACTCTTCTTGTATCAATATTACTGGCTTGCACACCACACTCAAGTACACACATTAGTACTCCCAGTCCTATTTTTTCCGTTATATTTCAGGCACTTACTATTGGGTCTTGCAATTCCCCATTTTGGCCACTAGATAGCAGTACTTACTAAGCTAAATAACTCCCAAAAGCCTGAAGTCGAACTGCAATAACTAAAACCACAAAACTAAGGGATATATATACATAGATCTGCTCTTATTCCCAACCAAATGTATCCAAGATAGTACTGTCTATGCAGGAAAATCTGTCCCCTCAACCTAATTTGTGCCCACCACTACAGGGTGTTATTTCTGTCAAGGAAAATAGATTGAACTGACCTGGGACATTATAAAAAAATCCTGCTCCTGATAGTTTTTTGAAAACCCACTGATTCCTTTAGCTGGGTGGCTTCCCGCTCGGTTCACCCTCACTATGCTCAGGCTCACTCCGCTACCCAATCCTAACCCCAGACTCCATCACCTACTCTATAAACTCAGCCTAAGAAATCAAGCTATGTTTCCATTACCATATAACTCAAATGTTACAACTTCTACTCTATACAATCTCCATCTCCACCCTACCATTACTATCAATCTTAACTAACTACAAGGTCCAACTTCAACACAGCCTATCCATTCCAAAGCAAACTGCAACCCTAAACCATAGATCAGCTTATACAAATATTCACTTAGCCCCATACCTCTACCTAGCCACAGATACTACCTCCAGCACAAATTACTCCCACCCAGTTATCAATCCCACTATACATCAAAATTCTTTAAAATTATTTGCAAACTTAACAGACTCTACTTAAACCTACAAAAAAGACTCACATGCTGTGGTGACATACACTTCAGTCCAGGGCCAAACAAACCAAACACCCCAAACCCTGATCAAATTAATTCCTCTCTCCATAGACAGAAAACCTCTATCCTCCTTATTAATCTAAATGTGAGAAGTAGCCTTAACAAAATCCATGACCACCATGCTTTACTAGTTCTATACAAACCAGAAATAGTTGTACTAATTGAGATCTGGCTAAAACTTGATATCCACAATAATGAAATTACAGCACCGGGGTACAATATCATGCACACAGACCGGGTAAGTAAAAGGGAAGGGGGAGTAGCCATATTGTACAAAAATCACCTGATCCTTGAACAACCCAATATTACCATCCCAGACTTCAAAAATGTTGAGCTCACACTTGCCAAGTTTAAACTGAACCCCAAAAAATTATAGGCTGCTATATCCCATCAGGGAACATCACTATCATGGAGAACTTACTAGAATGGATCTCAACCTCCTGTCCCCAAGAAAATATCCTGCTAGGTGACTTTAATATATATTGGCTAAACTGTTCCAACCAAAATCCACTCTCTCATGTTAACCTTCATGGATTAACCCAAGTTATCTCATTCCCCACTAGAACCAACAAAAGATCCAAACACCAATCCATATTGGACCGGATAACTTTATCCCAGCCATCCCTCATATCCCTAGCTGGATGTCTGCCAGACACCCTCAGTGACCACCAACCAACATACTTACTGAAAGGCAAAACTCCCTTAATGACCCAAGTAACACTACAGCAAATCAGAAATAAAAAAGACTTTAACCCCAACAACTTTACCAGGGACTTAAAATGTTGTAACTGGACACCCTTGAAACAATTAACACTCCATGAAGCAGTTATATACTTTAATACAGGTTTCCTAAATATACTAAACAGCCATGCTCCCCCCAGAACCACTAGAATAAAAACTAAACGTGCCCCCTGGCTAACAAAAAACACAAAATTACTTCTAAAAGAAAGGGATAAAGCCTGGATACAAGTTCACAAAAGTAAAACCCAAATACATAAACTACCTTGAACTACATAACAAGGACAAAAAAACTCATTAAAGCAGACAAAATCTCTTACTACCTAAAGATTCAAGACAAACATGCTGACATGCTAACAACCCTTAGAAATTTTAGGCAGCAATAGACTCTGTATTACAACCTGGGAAAACTTCCATCCCTGCCCCCAAAATTGAAAACAACCAAGACAATATCCCCACCCAATTCAATAAATACTTTACAGAAACAATCCAAGCCCTAGCTAATAACCAAACCACTGCTAGTCACACCACCCCAACAAAAATAAAATCCAAATGAAAGACAAGATAATAGCACCCACTTTAGCTTTCATCCAGTATCAATCAAAACCATTCTAAAACTTCCCCAAAAACTCAAACCCACCACCTTGGCTGCCGATAAACTACTCGCTGAATATCTACTAATAGCCGCAGAAGCCATTGCCTATCCTGTGACCATCCTTATTAACAGATCCATCTCAAAATGTGCAGTTCCCCATTTATGGAAAATATCCCATATCATTCCACTACACAATGGGGGTAAGTCCATTGAACTCAACAACTATCACCCTATTGCCATACTATCATCCCTATCTAAAATCCTTGAGAGAGTAATACACACACAACTCATGGCTTACCGGCTAGACAACAAATTGTTATCTATCCAACAACATGGTTTTAGACCCTTCCATAGTACCACCTCTGCACTCACATCATTCACTAACACCATTAATCCCCTTCCATAGTACCACCATGGCACTCACATCATTCATTAATACCATTAATCCCCCTCCATAGTACCACCATGGCACTCACATCATTCATTAATACCATTAATCCCCTTCCATAGTACCACCATGGCACTCACATCATTCATTAATACCATTAATCCCCCTCCATAGTACCACCATGGCACTCACATCATTCATTAATACCATTAATCCCCTTCCATAGTACCACCATGGCACTCACATCATTCATTAATACCATTAATCCCCTTCCATAGTACCACCACGGCACTCACATCATTCATTAATACCATTAATCTCCTTCCATAGTACCACCACGGCACTCACATCATTCATTATCACCATTAATCCCCATCCATAGCACCACCACTGCACTCACATCATTCATTATCACCATTAATCATCACAGAAATAATGGACAACTATCTGCTGTATTCTTGGATTTATCCAAAGCTTTTGACATGGTTAACCACCTTAAACTTCTTCACTCACTCTCTGCCTTGAACCTTAGTTCCTCCTGTATTACATGGTTCAAGAGCTATCTATCAGATAGGTAGCAGGCAGTACAATGGCAGAACCAAATGTCTTCCTTACTGCCTGTTTCCATTGGAGTACCCCAAGGCTCCATCCTAGGTCCATTACCTTTCACTATTTTCCCTAATCAGCACCCATCTGCCACACCTAAAGCCTCTTTAATCCAATACGCAGACAACACCACTATCATATGTGCTACTCCCACACCTGAACACCTTCTCTCCCAAACACAAGAGTGCTTCTCACTAGCTGAAACGTGGTTCACCAATCACCAGCTCATTCTTGGCCCTAATCAAACAAAATGACTCCTCTTCAGCTCTCACAGATCCTTCCCCCAACAGATAACTTTGCTATCACCTCCAATAACAATACTGTTATCATCCCTACCACCCACACCAAACTACTAGGCATAAAAATTGATAAGCACCTTAGATTTGATTCTCACATTGCCCAAACCATAAAGAAAGTTCACAAAAAATTAGAACTGCTGTATCATAACAAACACTATCTTTCAAAGCAATCTAAAACAACAATAGAAAGGACCACCTGCTATCTACCCTGCTCTATGCATCCCCTGTGCTAATTAACCTTTGTAAAACTGATCTAAATAAACTAGAAACCTGCTATAATAAGATAGCAAGATTTGCTAGAGTCTCCCTACAGATCACATCACTGTGAGTCCCTTAACAAACTTAAATGGCTAGAAATCCCACAATTACTTCAACTAAATCAACTGTCACTAGCACATAAAGTATTTTACCACTCTGACAAAATCCCAGCTCTTCAACAGCTTATACAACCTCACACCACATCTAAAACCTTGAGATTTAGCACTCTAAATCACCTAGAAGTCACCACACATAACATTGACGCAGGTAAATCTGTCTATAGCCACTCTGTTTCAAAACTCTGGAACTCCTTTCCTGCCCAACTAATATCCAATAATGCTACCACTTAATTCAAAAAACTTCTTTAAACTCACTTCATGAACAGCAAGCTATGCTCCTGTCTCACCCCAGGATAAAAACCTAGATTTTAGATAACTCCCACACTCTCCATTAAGAAAAGCTTGCTTCACACCCTAATTATGGTCCAAATGTGACTTTGAGAAATAAAATGCATTTTGCTCTCATGACAGTCAAGCATTACCAGGTACTTTATCTACTATTCCACCAACTACTAATTTAAGTCTATGTATAATGTATCATATTCTAAATGTATTATGTAATGTCATCACTTAAACTACTCACAGTTACCTTCTGTAATACTTGAGAAATTAATCACATTGGAGTGTCGGGACAGGACAGTACTACCAACTAGTTTATCTTCTAACTGTTGAATGGATTCTATATATAATATGTCATGTTCTGAAGGTATCATGTAATGTCTTCCCTAAGTGTTCTTATTTACCTGTAAATATGTAATCTGCTCTCAGTGTTAAATTGTTAACTCCCTGAATGTAAATATCTATCGTTGTGAACTTGTCATTTATGTAACTGGAGCTTTTTTCCCTGGGCCTCCGCTGAAAATGGACCTGTGTCCAGTCGGACTTTCCTGGTTAACAAATGTAAAATAAATAAATAATGTCCTCTTACTATGGAAACAATTATTCATTATTCCACTTCACAAGGGTAGAGCACTACAGATCTTTCAAACCATAGGCCAGATGCCACTTTATGTTTCCTATCAAATATATTTAAAAATGTATTCATATCCAACTTCCCAGCTATCTAACAGATAACCAGCTTTTGTCTTCAACCCAACATGGCTTCTGCCCTCATCACAACACAACTACTGCTTTGATGAATTTTTTTAGTATTGTCAACACCAACAGAAATGTCAGAAGGATAGCCTCCACTGTCTTTTTAGACTTATTAAAAGCTTTTGATACCATCTCCCACCAGAAAAATATCTGCGGTGGTGCAGTGGTAATGTTGTTGCCTCACAGCAAGAGGTTCTCCCATTCGATTCTTAACTAGTGTGCAGGGAGTACCTTCTGTGTGGAGTCTGCATGTCCTCCCCGCAGGTCAAGTGGCGTTCTGAAAGACATGTGTGAATGGGCGTGCTTTCATTTAAGGTTGGGCATCGAGCTGGCAACTCGGCACCGTGAAAATCTACTGCCAATCATTAGCGGACCAGAGTTCCACTGTGGCAATCCCTAACCAGGAAAAGCCGAAAGACAACAACAACAACAGTCTCCCACCAGAAACTCTTACATAAATTCTTCATCTTTAGGGCTTATTAAATCTTCGTTGAAATGGTTTCATGGCTACCTCTCAATCGGCTTATTAAATCTTCGTTGAAATGGTTTCATGGCTACCTCTCAATCAGGGCACAAGTAGTGAAATGGAAACTGATTTCACCAGCTTCTTGAATGTTAACTATTTGTGTCCCACAATGATATATACTGGGCCCCATACTTTCAACTTATTCTTCAATGACCTCTACACTGTGACAAAAATGCAAACATATTTCAATACGCTGATCACTCGACCCTGCACTGCTCTACTAAATCTTTATCTAAACTTCAAGACCATATACAACAATCACTCCTTTCAATTGCAACAGGGCTAAATAATTCACAGCTACTGATACCCCCCCCCCAAAAAAACTAAATTACTGACCTTTACTCTAAAACACATATGTATTATCTTTGCCAACAATGTCGTGATAGAGCAAGTAAACCATACAAAATTATTGGGTGTCGTCATAGATGATCAATTGAAATACAACCACCATGAGCTCAAATAGTTTAAACAGCTCAGCAAAAATTAAGTAGGAAAAAAAGGTTCCCTGTTGAAATGTCAGCACTTGAAAGTCGAGTGACGAAAACCCTGAGAACAGTGAATTTCAAAAACCACTTTTCTTCTTAAAATGCTTCATTTTACTGGGAGAGGGAGCTGCACCACTTATATAGAGGGAAAGTCCCCATACACCCCTGAACTTATATATACCAACTCCAAGATCCATACCTGAGAGAAAAGAGAATATTCCAAGAAATGGCATCTTGAACTTGGTATATGTAAATCCATTCTTTCAGCGATTCAGTCTCCACATTTTGGGACTCACTCTAGCAGGTCCCAACATTTCAAATGGTTAATAGAAAAAAAAATATCTCGCAGACATAGCTGGAAGATAACAGCCTCTTCTTTCTTACTGCCATCTCTCCTCTATGCTGCCCCAATCTTTGCTAACCTCCAAGTCTTACAATTGTCCAACCCTGAGCAATGTTACAATAAAATAGCAACATTTATGGTAAATTATAACAATAAAACCCACCACTTTGCAGTCCTCAGAGAATTAAACTACCAAATTACATAGCTCTTTCTCAGTTAACTACAATATACAGACTTCTCTAAAAGCTAGAAATGCCCAGCCCTTAACAGCTTAATGCAGCACTACTACTCCCCCAATAGAATCGTATGCACTAGAGAAAAATCACAAAACACTAAAACCAAATCGTCTAATACTGCAGGTGACTCTCTATATTCAAATAGGGATGCTAAACCATGGAACCTCATCCCAGTTATCAATGAAATCCATTCAGACATGCAAACTCATTTAAAATACAACTAAAACTTTACCTATCAAATCAAATGAGCAGCACAACCAGCATGAGGAGGGCTTTCAGATGGTGGTCTGTTAAAAATAATCGAGCAGGATGATCCAGATGCCACTTCTGCTGTTTCGTGGGGTGAGATGGCAGGTAACTTTTTTGGCATGAGCAGTGACAGGAAGTAAAAGAGGAACGCATCAACAAACTGAGAAAGTGTCTGGTTTTGTGGCAGCAGATAATGCAGTAAATAAAACATATGCAGGAGTGGCAGCAGGCAAAAAAGGAGAGTAGCAACCAACTGTAAGTAAACCTGTTTTTAAAAGGAATCGAAGACCAGGTATGAGAATGAGAACAACAAAAGGCACTGCAATAGACAGATATTATGTACGGGGCAATTTGGTAACTGTTCTGTGTTTTACAGCTGAAACAACTCCATCTTCTGTACATACTGAGACAGAGACTTTTTGTGACAACATTTGAAACTGGTGGATTGATGATGACATTTCTGGAACTATTTAACAAAAGGGCATTTATATGTGGAACAATTATTTGTTTTCAGGTAGTAACTTAAATGTTAAAAATGTTACTTTGCAGTTTAGAACTGATGAAATGGAAGAAGATAATGTTAAAAATGCATGCAGGGTCTGTATGACACTGTTAATAACACTGTGCAAGTTAGAAATGAAAGAAACTCATGGAGTGAAAGATGAGAGTAGACGCTGTTTTGAAATATGTAAAAAAAAAAAAAACATGGTGAAACACTTGCCGCATGTTAATTTTATGGCTGGTCATAGAGGGACAATAAGATATGCAGTCAAGCCCAAAACATGTTTCTTTTGTGGAGAATGTTCTCATTTAATTAATGATTGTGACACGGTATGAACTAACCAGTGTGGGGAGAAAGAAAATACAGCAAGAAGGATTGTGACCGAATGCAGGTTGTGGGGACATCTTTGCATGAACTGCAAGTGCAGTGAGTAAATAATGAAAAAGAAGTGGAAAGGAAAGAAAACATACATGAAGAAGGACAACAAGAGGCTGCGGAAGAGAGGAAGAAAGAAACTACAGGAGAAGAAAAAACATGGAAGGCAAAAATAGAGGAGAGAGAGTGCATGCAGGAAACAAGGTCAGGAGAATCTGATTCTCAGGATCAAGGATTACTTCTACATAAACCCAGGAAAAAAATATACCACTGAGGAAAAATTAAAAATGCATAAACGAAAATGTAAAAATATTGCCTCTAAACTTAAAAAGAAAGAAAACAATAACTTTAGAGTGCTTTGAACAGTAAAGGATAGGGATACTGATGTGATAAATGTGATTGCGATATGGATTTTATTCTGTTAGAGGATGATTCCTGACAAGTGAGAAAAGACTGAGAACAGAAAAATTATGGGGTGGAAATATAATATGAACTTCGGAAGTGAACGATGCTCTGCAGTGGTTGTGTTGTGTCAGAAAAGCAGTGAAAATAGTACATATAACATGTGTAAGGATGGGAAGGTTAACTGTTGTGGATGTGAAGCGGAGAGAACACGTTCACTGAATTATAACAGTATATGCATACATAACTAGCAAGGAAAGATAATTTGCTTAATTAATGATTTATATAAAAATGAAAACTGCAGGCACTTCAACTGTGATTTAAGAGGAAAATGTAAAAAGAAAGGGAAAGACGTAAACAATATAGGCAGTGATAAAATGTGGTAAACTGGCTGCATGGAACAAAAGTCAATGGACTTCTAGGAAGGAGGCACTTGGATATGAACTGATTATTTTTTATTATCGGACGGTTTGGGGTATTATGATGGGTTTTTTGACCATTTAGCAATGTGGATTTAGGTGATAGAAGAATGGGAGTATATAAACTAGGAAACAGAATAAAAAGAATAAATGAGAAATTATGGGTTGAAACTGAAGTACTGCAGTTATAGAAGGATCATATAACCATGAAGGGTTTCTATAACTACTGGTCTGAATGGTGAACTGAATTTAAAAACAAGTATAACAAGTATTTTTTTTTTTTTTTTTGCAATGGTAGGACGCCATAAGAGAGGAAGAGAAAGTCAAGTATAGAAATGTAAAAAATAATATGAGAGTATTATGATATAGAAAAAGAAATATATAAAAGAAATCATGAAAAAATAAGGCATTGCTGTTTAAGCAGTGATATTATATACAAGAGAGAAAGGAGGAGGCATCTGTTTATTTGGAGAAAATAGTAAAGTAGTATAATGAAAAATGAAAAAGATATATAAAAAGAACATGAGAGCAAATTGTAAACATTGTAGTACAGCATATGGAAATATATATAACAGTAACAAAGAAGGAAAATAAGAGCGAACGGGAAGTAAAGCAACATTCAGAACGAGTTAAAGAAGAATTTAAAAAATAAATTACTATTAATGAATGGGATAAAGTAGTTAGGAAAGTAAATACTGATTTGAGTATCAGGCCCAGATGCTGCAGGGTATGGGATGTACAAGAAGTTAAAGGATTGCCAAAGAGAGTGTTTTATCAGTAGTACTGAATGAATGGTTGAAGGAAGGGTTTATGAAGAGTTATGTAGTGGAATATTAAAATTTACATGGAAGAAAGATGACAAGAATTAAATAAAAAACGGATACCCATCACACAAAATGACACAGGTTGTAACATTTTTATCAGAATAATACAGAAGTAAAGGGAATGAAGGATGAGGGGTATCATGGGAAAAAAGTATATTCTCATAAAAGGGAAGGGATGTCAAGAATTGTTATTGGTTGTGAAAGAAATTATGGATAATATTATAAGTAAAAAGGAGAATGTGAAACTTGCGGTAGGCGATATCAGCAAGTCATTCAATACAGCAGGATGTGATGCTTTGTGGAATGTTATGGGGAAGTATGGAATAGGTAACATAATTAGGAGAGTGTGTATGTCGGCATATCAGAACGACAGCTGATAGTGTTAGTGAATGGGTGGCTGAATAAAGAAATATGCATGAAGTATGGTACAGGACAAGGATGTCCTATGAGTGGAATATTGTTTGCACTGGTAATGAATGTGATAATGAGAGAAATAGCTAATAAAATGATGGCTGCTAGATATGTAATGCAATATAAGGTGGTGATTCCAATAGTTTTGACATACACAGATTATACAGTTATAGTTGCTAAGAACAAAATATGAACAAGGGAAAGGTTAGTTTGTTTGAAAGTATGTTTAAAGGAAATGGGAATAACCTTGATTAAGGATAAAAGTAAGGGTCTGGGTGATGTGGTGAAAACTGGGGGTATGTATTTTCCAATGAATGAATTGTATATGCTAGGAATAAAATTTGGGAAAATTATTTAGTTATAATGCAATGAGAGGGTCTGATAAAGAAATGAAAGAAATATGCCTTGTGTACAGGATGTATAGATTAGCAAGAAGAAGTTGTATCTGGTGAATTCTAAATTAATGGGAAAAACAGCATATAAGTGTTCTTTAGCTATGTCAAGAACCTAAGTGGAAACTTTCAGATCTGCTCAGAGTTAGTGAAGAATGGCACAAAATACACTGAACCGACTGATATTGCCAACATTCTGGCAGACAGGTTTAGTGCAAACTTCACCCCCCTCTCACCCGCTAAAGGGTCCATAACCATACCAGAAGAATGTACAGCCCTGGCAATCACTGACACACAGGTTAAAACAGCCCTATCCAAAGCCAAAAACACAGCTTAAATGGGACTGGACTGTGTCCCACGCTGTGTCTTACACAAACTCCAAAATGAACTAACCCCTCACCTAAACACACTGTTCAAACTCAGCCTCTCTACAGGCTACGTACCCATACAGTGGCACACAGCAACAGTTATCCCGCTCCACAGAGGTGGAGCCACAATGGACACCGGGAACTATCATCCTATAAGCTTGACTAGCCTGGTTTGCAAGGCTATGGAGAGCATCATCATGGAACTCATTAACAGAGACATTTGGAACCTCCAAACATTGGACCCTACCCAGTTTGGCTTTGTTAAGGGCAGATCATGTCTCCTAAACCTGGTGGGCTTCTTTGAGACAGTTACCAAGGCTTTAGACATGGGAAAGGAGGTCCACTCAGCCTACCAAGACCTTGCAAAGGCTTTCAACACCATTCCCCATTCTGGTATTATAGACAAGCTCACCTGCCTGAACATAAACCCCTATGTCACGAGATGGGTTGCCATTTGGCTCACAGCTAGAACCTACACTGTGACAGTTGCAGGCTCTAGGTCTGACTCTAAACTGGTTACAAGTGGAGTCCCCCAGGGCTCAGTCCTGGGACCCCTCCTGTTCGGTATATACTTCTCAGAGGTACAAGCAGGCACAGGAGGACTATGGCTGATCAAGTTTACAGATGACTGCAAATTGGGGGCCATAATTGACTCTCTGGCTGATACAGACCTCCTCCAGAAGGGTCTCACTGAGATGGATACCTGGTGTCAAAATCATGGCCTCAAGCTAAATGCCAAAAAGTGCATAGTCATCCCCTTTGGAAAAAACAAAGTACCCATGAACTACCGCATACATGGTAGTCCTCTAAATACAGAAAATGTAATAAGGGATCTGGGGACCCAAGTAGATAGTAATCTCTCCTTTGATAATCATTTTGCCAAGGTGGTTAGAAAATCCTTCTGTATGGCCCACCTAATCACAAAAGGGTTCACATCTAGAACAAAAGAAGTTTTTGTACCACTCTACTCATCACTCATGAGACCCACCATAGAGTACAATGCCCCATTTGGGATGTACCTTACAAGACACCTGCAACAGCTGGAAAGACCACAGAAGTACCTCACCAAGAGGATTACTGGCCTCAAACAGATGCCCTATGCAGGCTGATTAAAGAAACTCCAGCTGTACTTGGTTGCATACCACTTGCTCAGAGGTGATCTCTGCCTGACAAACAAGGCCATGTCCAACCCAGAATTGATGGACATGCTCCACCTAAAAAAAACAAATCCCCTAGAGCCACACACTCTAGGGATCTAAACCTCACCACAACAATAAATAGGACGTGCTGGAGGGATAGATTCCTGTCCCAGAGACTCCCCATGCTTTGGAACAGGATTCCAATTTACATTAGGCATTTCACCTCACTAACACTCTTCAAGAGAAACCTTGAAGAGTGGATGGGAAACAGAAAATTTACCCCGGGGATCACTTCAGTGGCTCTGCTGGACAGAGGCACAGGGAACTAATCTAAATGGGCAGCGAAAGCCAACACATTGAGGCTAGGCTTACAGATGCCTTCGGGCAGATAGCCTAGTACTTACCTATAAACCTGTATGTCAAATGTTTACATATCAGAAAACATATGAAAAGGAAGTCATGCAAATGGTGTTTGCTTTCCTATGTGGTTCAAGATTAAACTCTGTGACAAGAGATGGGTTGTAAATGAGTGAAGATGAAGTGGAAGCCGGGTTTACTAATTCCATTTATTTATTATGCTTCTTTAAACTTCTGTACAATATTAATGTCGCTAAAGAAAGAAAATAAGAATCAGTAGGGAGAAAGTTTAAATGTAAGTACAACAGATTCTGGGAGGGGATGAGAATAAGAAAAAGAGGAAAAAGAATATGAAAATTAAAAATTATCAAGAAAGCAGTGGTATAATAATGTGATGAAACAATATATCATGTAAATCCATGGAAAAAATTAGCAGAAGTGATTAAAGCCATTAAAGTAAGGAAAATGTGGTGCTCCATGATAGTAGAATGTCAGGATTTTCTACAGAAACTGATAATAAATAAGTTACCAATAAAGGGGACTATGTTATATAAAAAGAAGTTTGAAAGACTGTGTTTATTTTGTGGGGTAGAGCATTTTAATTTTTAATGTAAAAGGGTGGTGAAACTCTGGAAAAAGTTGTGTGATGAATTTGTTTGACAATATTAATGACATGTACTCTCTCTCTCTCTCTCTATATATATATATATATATATATATATATATATTTATATATCACTTCACCTTTCTAAACATACTGGAAAATATTAATATACAACCAAACACCCTAATAGTGGGTGATTTCAACTACCCTGCCATTAACTGGGAAAACTACTCGTGTACCAACACCTTTGCCCAACGGTTCTTGGAATTCATAAATTCCAATGCCCTGGATCAACTAATCCATAGTCCCACGAGGGGCTCCAATATCCTAGACCTGGTCATTACCAACATAGGAAATCGATGCTCCACACCTATTGTCACCCCCTCGTTGGTCAGGTCACACCATAAGCTAATCACCCTTAACATCCACGTCCCAAACCCCAGTAAGGAAACCTCCAGAAAAAACTTCTCCAAAGCCAACTTCATGCTACTCAAGTCAGAAGTTACAAACTTCATGATGCCCATGCAGATGGGAACTGAAAGTTCGTCTGCTGAGTCCTACACTAAGGCACTTTATGCATGAATCGTGCCATCCCAAATAGAACCAAGATGCTCTCCTCCAAAAAAAGGAAGCCAATCTGGTGGTCCCCTCCCATAAACAAACTTTACAACAAAAGGAAGAAACTGTTGCAGAAAAGAGGAAAATCCCAGGATGCAAAAAACTCCCTTACCAGCCTCAGTAAGAAGCTGAGATCCCTCATAAAAACCTCCAAAGCTAGTTACAAAAATAAAATTGCCAAAGATTCCAAAGACAACCACAAGGCATTCTATAACTATGTCAAGAATCTAAATGGCAATGCTCAGATCTGCTCTGAGCTACAACAGAATGGCATTAAATATACTGATCCCAAGGATATTGCCAATATTCTGGCAGATCAGTTCAGTGCCAACTTCACTCCCCTCTCACCCCCTAAATGGCTCATCTCAATACCGGAAGATTGCCAAATTCCAGTAATAACGGCCACACAGGTAAAAAGCGCACTCTCCAAAGCTAAGAATACAACATCCATGGGACCAGATGACATCCCGGGCTGTGTACTATATGAACTACAAAATGAACTGGCACCTCACCTAAGTGTCATGTTTAATCATACCCTGACCTCAGGCTTCATGCTCACTGAGTGGCACACAGCTACAGTTATCCCACTCCACAAGGGGGGGGTCCACCTTGGATCCCAGGAACTACCACCCCATCAGTCTGACGAGCTTGATCTGCAAGGCCATGGAATGTATTATCATGGAACTTATAAACAAAGACACTGGCAACCTTAAAACACTGGACCCCACCAAGTTTGGGTTCATGAAGGGCTGATCTTGTCTCCTGAACCTGATGGTCTTCTTCGAATCAGTCTCCAGATCCATGGACGAGGGTAAGGCAGTCCACACAGCCTATCTGGACCTTGCCAAGGCCTTTGACACCATCCCCCACTCTGGAATCATAGATAAACTTACTAAGCTGGGCATTAATCCCTACATCACTCGATGGGTTGCCAAATGGCTTACTAACAGAACCCACACTGTAAAAATAGATGGCTCCAAATCCAGCTCCAGACAAGTGACAAGTGGAGTACCTCAGGGTTCAGTCCTGGGACCTCATTTTTGTTTGACATCTACTTCTCTGAAGTACAGGCCAACACTAAGGGACTCTGACTAACAAAGTTCACAGTTGACTGCAAACTGGGACCCATTATTGAATCCTCAAATGATGTTGGTACTCTACAAAAGGGCCTTACAGAAACAGATGCTTGGTGCCAGAGCCATGGGCTCAAGCTCAGTGCCAAGAAATGTATAGTTATCCCCTTTGGGAAAAAAAACATGTACCTGTGAACTACCACATAGGTGGCAGTACACTAAACACTGAAAGTGCGATAAGAGACTTAGGGACACAGGTGGACAGTGGTCTCACCTTCAATAAACATATTGCCACAACAGTCAGGAAATCCTTCTATGTGGCACACCTCTAAAGGCTTTTCATCCAGAAAAAAGGATGTCTTTATCCCACTGTACTCATCCCTCATTAGACCCATTATAGAATCTAATGCCCCATTTGGTATGTACCTCTCAAGACATCTGCAACAACTGGAAAGGCCGCAGAAATACCTCACTAAAAGAATCACAGGCCTAAAGCAGATGCCCTATGCTGACTGCCTTAAAAACCTCCAGCTATACTCTGTTGCATATTATCTACAGCGAGGCGATCTCCGCTTAACATACAAGGCCATGTCAAACCCAGAGCTGTTGGACATGCTACACTTAATGAAATCCCAATCCCTCAGTGCCACATGCTCCAGGGATCTAAACCTTATTTATTATTTTATTTATTTTACATTTGTTGACCGGGCTAGTCCAACTGGATATATTTCCATTTTCAGCAGAGGCCCGGGGAGAAAAGCTCCACATTTAAACAAAAGGAAATGCATTTTAAGCACAAATATCATAATACACATTATTACCTATTTCTAAAACAAGAATAGTAAGAGTAAGAGCAGGGCAAGAGAAATGAAAGAAAGTTATCAAAAGAAAGAAGAGGAAGTTGACTTTCTAGGGAATAAGTAACATCATGATGAACATACTAACATGTTTTAATACCAAGAAAAGAGATTAAAGATTAAGGAGAAAGAAGCAGCGAAAAAAGAGAGAGCAAAAATAAAGAGACAAATACTTGTTTGAAAGAGATTTGTAGCCATAAGGAGGAAAGATGAAGAGGAGGAGTTTAAAGAGGTAGAGATAGAAAGGTAAAGAGAGGAAGCAGGATGGAGAGAAAAGTAGGGAGAGAAAGATGGATTGGATGAAGCAAATTACTTTAGTCAGGATTAGAGCAGGGACACATCCAGTGACTTTTAAGGTAAATTCTGAGTTTTTGTTTAAACAGAACAGTAGATGCAATGGAAGTAAGTTCAGTAGGCAGTTGATTCCAGTGTTTTCCAGTAGTATTAGAGAAAAGGGAATCACCTGCTAGGTTATTGGATTTGGTTAAGGTAACTAGCAGCTTACTTGATGAACGGAGGGAGTTCAGATTAGAGTAGGGGGTTATGAGGTTGGAGAGTATAGGTGTGTTGTGAGGTTGGTAGAATGCTCTTTGGACAAATGTCAGTTGGGACTGAAGCAACATGTTTGACAGTTCAAGCCAGTTAAGTTGCTGCAGATTCAGACAGTGGTGAGCTCTGAAGGGTTTACCAGTGACAAATCTAGCTATATTATTGTACGTGGATGATAATTTAATTTTGAGAGATTATTTTTCTTAAGGTTAGTATAGATTGGTGAGGCGTAGAGAAGAGTCGAGATAAGATGAGAGTGGGCAAGAGTAGCTTTGGCTTGGGAGGTTAAGAAAGTTTTAATTCTATAGAGAGAGCCGAGTTTCCTATTTACAGATTTAATGGTATTGTAGATATGACAATCAAAGGTAAGGTTGTTGTCAATCGTGACACCTAGCAGTTTGGTATTGGAGTCAGGTGATATAATGGTTCCATTGTTAGATAGGATAGTAAAGTCTAATGTAAGGGATCTGGTAGTGGGCTTAAAGAGTAGGAGTTTGGTTTTTTTAGCGTTTAGGAGTAGGCAGCGTTTTGAGAACCAAGTTTCAACTTTAGAGAAAACAGCTTGAGTAATAGTTTGAAGTTCAGAGATGGATTTAGCAGAGCAAATTAATGTGGAATCATCAGCATATTGCATACAAGTAGCCTGGGGGATAGCTGTTTGTAAGTCATTTATAAAGAGGGAGAAAAGAAGTGGTCCAAGAATAGAGCCTTGGGGGACGCCAAGTGAAATTGGGAGAAGGGATGAGAGTTTATTATCCCAGAGAACGGCTTGTTTCCTGTTTGTAAGATAGGAGCAAAACCAGTGGACAGCCTTAGATTCTAAGGAGAGAGATTCAAGAATTTTTAAGAGAATAGAGTGGTTGACCATATCAAAGGCTTTAGATAGATCAATGAAGAGAGCTGAAGACAGGGTGTTATTATTTTGGTTCTTGTTAATAAGGTCTGTAAAGGTGAGGAGAGCGGTGGTTGTGCTATGAAAAGGCCTAAAGCCATGTTGACAGGGGGTGAGAATGTTGTTTTTTATTAGGTGGTCCATTAACTGATAATGGACACATTTTTCCATGATTTTTGCTAGTGGGGACAAGAGTGCAATGGGCCTATAATTAGAGTATTCATAGGAGTTAACTCCTTTGTGTAAGGGTATGATGTGAGAGATTTTCCAGATATCAGGTATGGTTTCTTCATTTATAGTTCTGTTAATGAGAATAGATATGGGGTAGGCAATTTCAGAGGCTGCTTTTTGAAGGAATTCAGATGGGAGTTGGTCCGCTGAGGGGGTGCATGGTTTGAGTTTGTGAATACATTTTTGTATAATGGCAGTGGAGATGGGTTGTAGCCTAAAGGTTGGTAGTTTGGAGGAGGCGGGGTCGGGGCTACTAGTATTGTCACTAGAGAGGTGCGAGGCCAAAGACTTAATAGTATCAATAAAGAAAGAGTTGAAAGTGTTGGCAGTATCAAGGGTGGAATTCTTTTCAGATCCGGTAGGGGAAGGAGTGGTAGTCTGTCCAGGGTGTAGAAGCCTGTTAAGGGTTGACCAGAATTTTTGAGGGTTATTGTGGTTAGCTTGTTGGAGATTACTATAATAACTTCTTTTATCAGAGAAAATAGCTTTTTTGGTACAGTTTCTTAGATGTCTAAAGGTCTGTTGGTCTACACTAGATTTGCTAGCTCGCCATTTTTTCCATGCTTTGTTTCTAAGTAACATTTTTTGTCTTGTATCTTTAGATAGCCAGGGGGCAGGTTTAGATTTAATTCGGATGGAGCGTGATGGTGCATGATTATCTAGAATAGTTAGGAAAGTGGTGTTGAAGTAAAGCACAGCTTCTTCAAGGGGAAGTGTCTTTAGTGGGTTCCAATTGCAGGCCTTTAGTTCAGTTCTAAATTGAGTAGGGTTGAAACATTTGAGATTGCGTAGGGTCCTATAGATAGGTGTATTGTTAGAGGCATTTCTTTGCCTAATAATAAATGTTAGATTGTGATCACTAAAGTCATCAGGTACTGTTCCAGACTGATATTTAAGTTGAGGTTTGTTAATAAGTATCCAATCTAGAGTACTTTCTTTTGTTAGATTTATTAATCCTAGTAGAGGTGTTTATTATTTGACTAAAGCCATAGAGGTTGATATGGGAAGCTGGGTTATTAGTAGTTAAAGAGGACCAGTCCAGATTGAGGTCACCAAGAATTATGGTTTCTTGTGGATAGGAGGTGGTGAGCCAACTAAGGATATTTTCTATAGTAGTGGAATTATTTCCAGGAGGTAGATATATACAGATAATATAGATGGACTTTTTAGGGTTTAGTTGCAGCTTCAAGATGAGAAGTTCAGTCTTATTACTGTCTGGGTTATCATAGGGTATTAATGTTACACTAAGTTCTGTTTTGAATAGAATTGCAACTCCTCCGCCTTTTTTAGTTTTGCGGTCAAGTCTTAGGATGTTATAACCTGGAGGTAGGATTACATTATCTTTAGTAAAGGGTTTCAACCAGGTTTCAGTTAAACAGAGAATATCAAAGGAGTGATGTTGAAGAAGGGAGTGGAGATGGGTGATTTTGTTATTGACACTTCGTATATTAAGGTGACCTATGAGTAGAGTATTTGGATTAGAGGTTGGTAGTGGTAGGGAAGAGTTTAGTGAAGTGGTTGCCTCATCAGATGAAGTGGTTAAGGGCCCTGGGTTGGGGTGGATGTCCCCGTCTACTAAGATAGAATGCTTATGTTTGAGATAAGCTGTGATGGGGGAGTACAGTAAGTATCTTGGTTTCTTAATCAAGAGATTTAGGATTTTAATGTGGAACAGTCTGTGATATCTGGCAAGGAGGTAGCTAGGGATAGATGTAATGTTTAAATGAATCAATTTTACGCTTAAGAAATCAGAGGCAGTATGTTTGGGAGAGAAATTAAAGTGGTACTTGGGATTTGATTCATAACAGGTTAGGAAGTAGGGTAGTGTGAGGGCCAGAGAAATAATAAGTGGAAGTGTTAGCTTATTTAGAGTAGTTCCTGTTACAGGGGTCTTAGATATTGGTTTGTAAGTTTTGGTAGACATGTTGAGGTGTGACAGAGAGGAGTAGACTAGATATGGGTTTAGCGTATAGAGTGAGTAAATAACACAGGTAGATATCAAGGTATCTGTGTAGTTTTTGGTGGGGAAGGGAGAAAGGAGAGGTGATAGAGGGAGGTATTAGAAGGAGGGTGGAGCAAGTGAGATAGGTGCTTAGTATAGGTGTGGATAAAGAGGAGGTGTGGTATGTAGGAGCATAGGATAGGTGCAGATGTAGAGGGGTGTGGTATGTTAGGTATAAGGCTAAGGGTACGTGGGGTGGGTGGGATAAGGGGGTAGGGAGGGGAGCGAAGCGGGGCAGAAACAGCCAGAGAGGAGAGCGAAGTCTATCAGTTAAGCAGAGTAGCTGAAACACTACTGTTTCATATGCTACGTAGTTTAGCAATAAAAAAAGGATAGTTTTTTTTTTTTTTTTTTAAAAAAGAATGAAAAGAATAGGCAGTAGTTTCCAAGAATATAGCAAGCACAAGGTATACTAGGACAGTAGTAGTTAGCAGAGGGAGAGTGATAAGTATAGATAGAAAGTAGGTAAGCAGATACAAAACACAGTCAATTGGTAAGGAGTAAGGTAGGAAAGAAAGAGAAAGGAAAGCAACAGCCAGGACAGTAAAATAGAGACAGTAAGGGAGCAGAAAAGACAAGTGAAGTGGAGTGTTTCAGCCGTAGTAAGGCAGGCAGACAAGGGAAGGTTAGATAGCCAGGGGCAGGGGGGAGTAGCAAAGAAGAGGAGAGGTGGAAGCGGGTAACTATTATAAAGCGGGAGAGCAGGGAAGGGAAATAAACCATAGCTGATATCACGTGTGTGCTGCCCACAAGAGGACAAAACTTAAAATAAAAATATTTAAGCAAAATGACATACAGCCAGTACTGGAAAGTTCTAGCACCAGTAAACCGTCAATTCAAGAGGAGATAGGGGTGCTTCTTGAGTGCCAACACAATTGGCCTGCTTTGTTGCTCCAGGGATACCAGGTGAGATAGGCCAGCAGGGAGGGGGCAACCCATTGATGAGCACTAGGCTTTAAATGCGGCAGCACACCACGCGGACAGCCAGGGGGAACCTGCAGTTTGCAGGTTGAAATTTAAAGATTGTCCTTGTCAAGATTAAACCTTGTCATCACAATAAACAAAACATGCTGGAGGGATAGGTTCCTGACCCAGAGACTCCCCAGACTCTGGAATAGACTGCCCATACATGTCAAGCAGAGCACCTCTTTGTCCCTCTTCAAAAGGAACCTTGATGATTGGATTGGAGAAAGGAAATTCACCCCAGGGATCACGTCAATCGCTCTGCTAGACAGGGGTCCAGGGAAGTAAATAGTGTGGAAAGAAATAGCCAGGGAATTGTTATGGCTAGGCTTGTATAGGCCCTAGGGCCGATAGCCTACTACCAACCTATGATATATATATATATATATATATATATATATATATATATATATATATATATATAGATATATATAGATATATATATATATGCATATATAGTTTTATATATATATATATATATATATATATATATATATATATATATATATATATATATATAGTTATATAATACTGGTTATTTGGAATGAAGGAATGACATTTTTTAATGGGAAATGGAATTTGGCAGACATACTGTGAAAAATTAGATTATGATTGTGGAAGAAGCAGTGATTGTCAATAATAGAACAACAATGAGAATATTATAGGAAACATTATGAATAATAAAAAAATGGAAGTGTGTGCGTATATGTGCCTGTAAATATGAACATTTTGTAAATATGTAAATATGTTTATGATATGTTCAACAAAAGAAATTTATACTTTTCAGTGGATGCCATGAAATATTTTACATTCATCTGAGCTACCACCAATTCAAGCAGATAGGGCCTTGGTTTAACATCTCATCCAAAGAATAACACTCTCAGGAAGGCAGCACCACCTTTATGATGATAAATAGTAAAAAATGGAAATGTCTATATATATATGTGCCTGTAAACATGAACATTTTTGTAAACGTAAATATTTTTATGGTCTGTCCAGTAAAGGACATCTGCTCTTTTCAATATGCACCATGAGATTTGTTAGATTTGTTAGATTCATCTGAGCTACAACCATCTCAAGCAGATAGAACCTTAGTTTAACATCTCATCCAAAGAACAGTGCACTACAGAGTGAGCAATTGCTCTACCTGTGTGGAAATAGAACCCAGAGCCTTCTGCACCAAAGGCAGGTGTGCCACCTGTTATGCCATTGACACTGCAACTGTTTTACTAGTATCTCCCAGACATATACTTAGTTTTGTGACACTGCTCACCCCTGTCCTGTATATTTATAATACAAACCTTATGATAGCCGTATATATAATTATCTATGAATCTGTTTTATGCTCCACTTCATAACTATGAGATTAACATTTTCTGCCTACCTAGTTCTTTCCCTCACCTCCATTTCTTAGAGTTTGCAGGCACTAATCACTTGATATATCTGTTTGACAAACCTACCAATAAACCTTTTCAACTGCTCAATAATCAACATCTGCGGAACACACAAGTATTCTGTAACCAACATCTGCGGAACACACAAGTATTCTTTATACTCTGATAGTTGCCATTATTTCATAAGAATGTAAACTATTTACTAGATTAAGTATAATAGTTAAAGTAAATTACTTAATGTCTGCTCATGTAGATTAGTCACATACTCCTTTCCACAGATCGTAATTAAGTCTTCAGTTTTTAAGCAAATGTGTCTGTGCATTTACAAATTTATTTCAGATTAGTTAAAAGATTTGAAGCATATTAACTCAATCATGGACACACAGACTTCATTAATTCTATGGTCCATAAGAAAGCCTATTTGTTGCACATTCCTTTTCTATTAAATAGTACACCAAATTATGTTTTCAAACCAGTAGATGTAAAGATGTAACTGAAAAAAAAAAAAAATATATATATATATATATATATATATATATATATATATATATATATTTTTTTTTTTTTTTTTTACTGGTTAATAACTTGGGAATGGGTATCAAAGAGTGATGAGTGTCAGAAAATTAGGATCATGTTGCTGTTTGATACTTCCCCATTGCTGTCTCACTTTCAACATTTAGTTAATACAGCCTGTACATGCTACATTTCACTTTGTTACCAAATGAGTATCACAGAACTGCGGTGGTGGTGCTGCGGTAGCGTTGTCACCTCACAGTAAGATGCTGTCCTGTTCAATTCTCAGCTAAAGCGTCTTCTGTGTGGAGACATGCGTGAATGGACGTACCTTCGTTGAAGGTTGTGCGTCAGGGCTGGCAACTCGGCACATAAAAATCTACTGCCAATCATTAGCGGACCAGAGTTCCGCTGTGGCAACCCCTAACCAGGTAAAGCCAAAAGACACAACAACAACAACCAAATGAGTATCACAGAATAGCACCCTTTAAAGAATCAAGACTATCTTACTCTTATCTACTCCTAAATATTATACTGAATATCTGTTAATGAGGACAACGATGTGAAATATTTCTCTTGGTTGTACTTTGCTATAAAATGTGTCACTATTGCATATCACAGAATAACAGATGAAACATTAATGTAGACCAGTTTGCAGTGTAATGTTTCCTTGTTATATAGTGCAACAAATAATGCATTAAAACATTTACAATAAAGTAAAATATTTCTCTTCCTTATATTTGATTATTGCATTTTAAGTACAAAATGATATGTTTCAATTATTATATCTTCTACAAATTGTGTATTACTACCAGCCCGACCATGCAGGTATCACAGAATAAAGATTATCAAATATTCTAGTCCCTGTTAATGTATGTTACTTCCTCAGGCCACCACACAAAGTTCACACCAACTATTCCATCATTCCGTTGCACCCGCTACCGTTGTTCTGCAGTTAACAGTGCATCAAGTTATACTTGTAAAAGTTTAAAATAAAGGAAACATTGCTCTTGCTTATTGTTGGGTCTTTCTAGAATCAAGGATCACAGAATAGCCTTAACTGTGCACTCATGCCAATGCTACTGTCTGTTGCTCCTCTATGATCATTTTATTTTCATTGCAATCATATTTTTTCCCCCTAATCATGTCTCACATGATCACGCTTGTCAAAGAATCAGTATTCTGTTGCTTTATGTTGCTTCTAAATAGCATACTTCATGATAACCGCATCTTGCAAAATAAAGGGAAATATGTGGCTATAATTTGTCATTACCAGGTATCACAGAGCTGTACTTTATGAACAAACGGCTGTGCTATTACATGTTGCTGCACCAGTACATCTTATATTAAAGGATATCGATAGGCATGTAAAATATACTGAAATAATTGTCTTGCTTATAATTGAGTATTATTTCTCACTATGTGGTATCAGAGAACACATCGCCTAGTAAAAACCAAGTTGATAACTACTGCTTCCCCATGATCTTAAGTCCATTGGTTCATAGGTATGTACTAGGCCATCAATCCATCAGGATCTTAAGAATCCTAGTCTTACATTTCCATGGTAGTCTTTTTAGCCCTTGTATTTTGTTTATGAATAACCCATAGGCAGGCAGAATGAGGACATGTTGGGACATTTACATGTTGCTCCTTTCTTTAAGCTACATGGGTGCTAAGCTGGGGTGAATTTATCATTTCCCTCCCAGTCATCCAAATTTTACTTGAATAGAGTAAGGGAAGTACTTTGTTTATACAGAGTGGAGGATGGTTCCATAGGAATGGTATTTTCTGTGATACAAATTTATCCATCCAACATATCCTATTTATATTGGAAAAGACACTGAGATCCCTTGACTGGGTGTTCATGCTACCATTGGACTTTTGAATGTGTAAATATGTCTTACAGGATAGGATCTGTTAATGCTGTATGTGCAAGACAGATGTCACCTGTCAGTAGCCAGTGTAATACTGGGAAGAGGGACAAATCTTTAAGGTAGTCTGCATAATATTTATGATTTAAGCCTTTTTCATTTTTAGTGAGAAAGTGTTTTGGTCATTCCAGCTGTGACAAGTATTTGAACAGGTACATACTAAAAGGGTATTATATTTAATTGTTGGCCTAATGAGAACCAAGTACAATAGAATGATTACATCCATGGACCTGGAAGCCACAATTAGATATACATTGTGCAATATAATATGATTTTCTTAAATACTGGATAAGTCATTATCAAAGGACAGTTCATTGTTGACACAGATTTCCAGATCCTTGACTATGGGGTCAGCTTTTAGGGGTGTACTGTCAGTGTGACTGTTTCAGGGCCGGTCATGCTTGATGAAGGATACTATTACACATTTCCTGGCATTTAGTATTAGTCCATGGTTTTGACACCAGCTATTTGTTTGAGGATCTTAGTGTCCTCTGTGGAGTTTACAACAGCCAACAAGAGTAAAAAAGTACTGCCAAAATCCACGAAACACAGAGCCCAGACTCACAGTGTTCAACCAGATACTCAACCAGCTATTCAAACCACGTACTGTTTAAGCGTTTAATTGTAAAATCCACTTTTCGTCAAGGAAACACCTCAACTTCTTCAGAACAAACGGACATTGTAGTTCAACCCATTTAAATACAGTAAAACCAAGTCACATGTTTAAATACATCAAATCCATTACCATTTAAAAATATAGTGTCATTCAGTACATAATTTATATTACGAACTTCTATTGTTAAAAATATGTATGTATATGTTATGAAAAAAATTTTTCTTTTATGGAGAAAATATATTATGAAAAAGTGTATTGTAGAAAGTATGTTATAAAAAAATATGTTATAAAAAAATATAAAAATATTGAATATTAAAATATTAAATACTAATTAATATTATTAAACAATGTTGTCACAAAATGTTATCCAAAAGTATTATCAAAAAGTATTATCAAAAAGTATTACCAAACTCACAACTGTATAAAACACCTGAATGTACTATAATCCATGTGAATTCTGAAACTTCTACATATGACTCACTTTTAATGAAATGAAATAAAATATTATAAAATATTGCGAATATACTATCTTCCTAATGCCCATGAAAACACCACTCATTAATTCTTTGGTAACCTACTTTATCTCATTAAATTCTTTAAATGCATGATACACATAATTGAACATGTTTCGTTCAAACCTGGATATTGGCCAGCATTCGACCTTAATTGCCAAAGTAATTCACTATTTTCTAATTTTAATGATTCAGGTCCTCCCCTCCCATCACTCCTTAGCTGATGAATGACCCCAAATTTAAATGTATGCCCTGGATGCTCATTCACATGCCTAGCCAGTGCATTTTCCAATTTACTGTTATTTATACAGTAAATATGTTCATAAATTCTTTTGCCCAGCTTTCTGTCCATCTTACCTGTATAGAAAGCTGGGCAAAGTGTACACTTAGCTAGATAAACAACTTGTTTACTTGTACAATCAAATCTTTCTGGTATTTTAAATTTCCTATTCCCTATAGTACAATAAGTACTTGTGTCTATATATTTACATATACGGCACTTCCCACACTTGAACATCCCATCTCTGTTACTAGATGTCCTCAATTTAGTCTCTAAAATAGATTTCAAATTATTTCCTCTCCTAAAAATGACTTTAGGCAATAGAGGAAATAAACCCCTAAAATGGCCATCCTTCATAAAGATGTCCCAGTTCTTTTTAATGATACTTGATAATTCAAGTGAATCAATATTAAAGGTAAAAATGAAACTATATGGACTAAAGGATTGTTTCTCTGCTCTAACCCAGGAATTGTCTTGTGCTAATTCACTTAAAATTGGGTTATATACACCTACGACTCTTTTATGTTGGACTTCACTCATCAATTCATGTATTAAACCAAGTGAATAACCTCTCTGGGAAAAGAAGGACAGTAATAATTTACATTCATCTTCAAAGTCTTTGTCATTGGAAACCATTTGGGCAGCTCTGACCAATTGTCCCTTTACCACAGATCTTTTTTGAGATAAAGGATGACAACTGGTGTAATGTAAAAACATATTTGAGTATGTAACAAAAACAAAGACCACACCGGTACTACGGAAACTAGACCCAGCTATCGCAATGGATAAAAGATAAATGCAAAAAACAAACACCACCATGTGCTGGGTCTGACGGCTGATAGAATATAGACTCCTCAAGCACTAAAATGCAGGAAATCAGTTCAAAACAGTTCAAAACACGATCACCAACTGTAGTATAAAATCCAAGCAGTTTATTGGTATAAAACTGTTAGCGCTTTCACCCTTAGGCTTCTTCAGACAGTTACAAAAGAAAAGCATGCCTATTCCAATTTAAATACTGGAGCACTGTTGTTGATAGGTTAAACCCAAACACATGTCAAACACTAATTACTATACATCTAAATGACTGCTCAATGTATATTAAAGATACAGTACTTCAAATTCAACAAGGCTAACAAGCTGAATGTTAAAAGCAAAAATAAAATGATAAAAACATTATACAACATATAAGAACTGTCACATGGACAGCATTTACATATATCATCATCAAAAACATCAAATACATCATCAAAAACATTATGGTCTAAAACATCTCCTTTTCCTTAACACAGGGGTTATATTGACCTTATCATTAAGTCCTGGGAACTTATCTGCCCTACATCTGATGATCCATTGCATCTCTCTCTCTAAGGTATAATTAATAATGTCCCCCTCTCTTACTAGGACATACTACCTCTATAACACAAAATGAGAAAGTATGCTGCGGGCCAGTAACTATAACATGTCTGGCTAAGGCATTCGTGGTGTTGGCTATCCTGATCTGATACATATGTTCCCTCACCCGCTCCCTCAAGGTCCTATTAGTTTTGCCTATATAGAACGAGGTGCAGGCGGAGCACCTAGCCAAATAGACTACATTAGAATCTAAGCAATTGGTACCTGTAGAAAACTTGAACTCATAATTGGTAACAGGATGGGTGAATGAATCCCTAGTATCTATAAACCCACACTGGTTACAATTACCACATGGGTGTGTATTCCATGTTGATCCATTTATACGTCCTACAACTGGTGGTACAGGCCTATGACATAGCATACTCTTGAGGTTGGGTTTATTCTTATAGCTAATAGAAGGTTTCAAACCCACAATTCCCTTGACCACAGGATCCAGAGTCAAGATCTCCCATCTATCTTCCATAAACCTCCTAATAGACCTGGCATCCTTAGTATAACAAAGGGGGGCTCTAACGATACCTTGTGGGAGCCCATTGCCTATAGGTACAGCATCATCGACTACCCCTAATTCTGAAAAATAGGGTCTGGCCACAGTACTACGTAACGAGTCCACCTCTATCTTCATCCTATTAAAAGCAACTGAGTCATAACCTCGGGACAGGAACATCTCTCCCATTTTCTTTAACTCTCGGGAGTAACCCATATCAGAGGGATTCAACCTGGAAGCCCTCATGATTTGTCCTTTCATGACATTTTCAAACACATAGGTAGGATGCATACTACTCCTATGCAGGAGTGCATTCCGATAGCATGGTTTCCTATGTATAGAAGTATTAATCAGTCCACCTGGCAGTCTACGAATATCCACATCTAAGAAAGAGATAACATCCTCTGAGTAGCCAAGTGTGAACTTCAAAAATTCAGTGGAGTGGTTAACATTATGAACAAATAACAACAATTCCTCTAGAGAACCACACCAAACGAGGAAGAGGTCATCTACAAATCTCCTATAAAACTTCACATGGTCTCTAAAACCACTAGAACCAAACAAATACTGATCCTCCCACTCTGCCATAACTATGTTGGCGTAGCTATTGGCACATGAAGTGCCCATAGCTACGCCATCATTCTGAGTACATATCCTCACCAAACATAAACACATTATTGGTGAGTACAGTTTCCAAAAACAAAGATAGTAAATCTATAAACCTGTTTGTGTAACTAGAGTTCTTATGTAAGTGGTTAAGATAGAACTGGACCCCTACCTCATTGGGTATAACGGTAAACAAACTCACCACATCGAGCGTTACCATTAGAAACTTGTTATTAGGTTCCACATCCTTCATAAAATCATACAAATCTATCAGAAACTGTTTGCTATCTTTAAGAATATGGACACACCTGTCTACCAATGGTCTAGAGTAGTATTCTATGTAAATGGACATCGGTTCGGTCAACCATCCCTGCCCCGAGACAATAGGTCTCATTGGAGGTGGATCTATAGACTTATGTACCTTGGGTAACCCTTGTATTATGGGTATACGTGGATTCTTCACCTTCAAATAATTATAAAGCTCATCTGTGATGTCATAGTTCAAAACCATGTCATCCAACATCCCATAAACTGCAAACACCTTCTCTGTCACCAACATCATATCAACCTTCGTATAAAATGAATCTGTGGTCAGTAGTGTTTGCATACAATACACGTATGCCTCTGTATCCATCAATACAATACAAGGTAAGACTGTAGATAACTTGATTCATGAAACAAACATTTTGGATAACGACATAAGAAAGGACATGGAATTTTCAAAGTATCAGTTTGATTTTAATCGAATATTCACAAGTATCGATCAGTATGTAGTGAAAGGTAACGCTACTAAGGTTAAAAAAATAAAGCGAGATTTGAGGGACTATGAAGCAGGTGTGGCTTATCCTAAGCCACCTAATTTGCAAGGTAGTTTTCTACCTACTACCAATGTCCCGGTTATGAACAGAAAAGATAACCAGAATTTAGGTAATAACATGCCTAGTTCCTCACAGAGTGCCAATGATTCTAATTCTAACCAATCAAACGCTGTTCGTCGTAGTGACAGAATAGCAGGTTTGAATAGCAACAATAACAACAACACTAACACTGACAATAATGTGAGGAATTTTAACTCTAATTCTAACTTTGGTACATCGAATTCAAATCAAACAAATTTTCGGAATCAAGCCTCGACGGTATATGGATCGAAAACAAGGGCAACAAGGAAAAAGAACAGGAACAAATGGTAGAAGAAGAGGTGCTTGATTCAACAGAAAGTAACTATCCCAAATGTAATCTTTTACATAATTCCAACAAAGACTTTAAGATTTTTAACTATTCTGGGATTGTCATTGAACCGGACATCATTGATTTATTAGCGAAGGGGCAAACCTTTGTACCTTCCAAACATTTTGATATTGCAAAAACACTAATTGATCTTAAATTATTTACTTGTAAATTGAATCTAGTAGCACTGATGGGTGAGGATATGAACATAAGAAGTGATTATTACGTATCTAGTGTATATAATCCACCACTACACCCACTAATAGCACTGTACGAACAGCTAAGTGAACTAGATTTACGTAATTTGGAAAGTAATATGCACACTCTAAGACATACTAAATCACAAAAATTCAATACTAGTAGGCAGGAGAGAGATTTTTTTACCTTTTTAGGTCAAGCTCAAGTCCGTATAATGAAACCGGACAAGGGCGGGGGTTTGGCTATAATGGATATTGTGGACTACAATAATAGAATGTTGAACATACTTGAAAGTGATACATATGAGGAGGTATCCAGAAATGAAGTAAATGGTGCATACAGAAGAGTTAGGGCATTAATAGAGGAATTATACATTGAAGCAAGGATAGATAAAACCATGTATAATTTTATGACCCAACCAGCACCTAGGTTACCTATCTTATTTGGCATTCCAAAAGTGCACAAAAATATTGAATGTCCACCAATGCGACCATTGGTGGACAGTAGAAATAGTATTACTTATACTTGTGCAAAGGTAATTGACAATATCTTAAGGAAATACGTAAAACAGCAAACACAAATCTCAAAGGATTCATGGTCCTTTTTAGAAAACATAAATAAACTGAGATATAGTGGTGATTATTTGTTTGTAACAATAGATGTGAAAGATTTATACTCATCTATACCCCACCAAGAGGCCATTGAATGGGTTGCAAACATGCTGCGTTTCCTGGGAGCGCCTATTGAAGAGATTAAACTTGTTGAAGAACTTATTGCCACAGTTTTATCATATAATTTTGTGTTATTTAACTCGACAATTTATCAACAGAAAGTAGGGGTGGCTATGGGTTCTCCATGTGGGGCTAGCATTGCAAACTTGGTTATGGCCCATTGGGAGAGAGAGTTTGTGTTTAACAACCCTTTATACAAAGATAAAATTCAGTTTTACACTCGCTTTCTTGATGACATTTTTATTCTTTTCGATGGTAAGGTTGATGAGATGCAATGAATGCTTGAGTGTCTTAATGACAGCACCCATTTTCTGAGTTTCACATCAACTTACAGTAACAACAAAATAGTATATTTAGATGTGGAACTCAGTAAAGATAATCAGAGAAAAAGTATGTGTCTAAGATCCATCGGAAAGATACATACTCAAATATGTTTTTACATTACACCAGTTGTCATCCTTTATCTCAAAAAAGATCTGTGGTAAAGGGACAATTGGTCAGAGCTGCCCGAATGGTTTCCAATGACAAAGACTTTGAAGATGAATGTAAATTATTATAGGTTCATAGGTTTATACTAGGCTATCTGCCCTAAGGCATTTATAAGCCTAGCCCAAATTTTTGTGGCTTACGCCACCCCTTATATGAAAAAATACTGTGCCCATTAGTTTGTTGTGCCTCTGTCCAGCAGTGACACAGAGATGATTCCCGGGGTAAACCTACGATCTCCCATCCACAGGTCTAGATTTCTCTTGAACAGAGTCAGCGAGGTGCTCTGCCTCACATGGACCGGGATTCTATTCCACAGCATAGGGAGTCTCTGAGTGATAAATCTAACCCTCCAGCACGTCCTATTTATATTCGTGCTAAGGTTTAAGTCACTTGCTCTAGTGGTTTTTGTCCTTCTTTTCCCAGAGAGGTTATCCACTTGGTTTAATACATGAATTGATGAGTGAAGTCCAACATAAAAGAGTCGTAGGTGTATATAACCCAATTTTAAGTGAATTAGCACAAGGCAATTCCTGGGTTAGAGCAGAGAAACAATCCTTTAGTCCATATAGTTTCATTTCTACCTTTAATATTGATTCACTTGAAGTATCAAGTATCATTAAAAAGAACTGGGACATCTTTATAAAGGATGGCCATTTTAGGGGTTTATTTCCTCTATTGCCTAAAGTCATTTTTAGGAGAGGAAATAATTTGAAATCTATTTTAGAGACTAAATTGAGGACATCTAGTAACAGAGATGGGATGTTCAAGTGTGGGATGTGCCGTATATGTAAATATATAGACACAAGTACTTATTGTACTATAGGGAATAGGAAATTTAAAATACCAGGAAGATTTGATTGTACAAGTAAACAAGTTGTTTATCTAGCTAAGTGTACACTTTGCCCAGCTTTCTATATAGGTAAGATGGACAGAAAGCTGGGCAAAAGAATTTATGAACATGTTTACTGTATAAATAACAGTAAATTGGAAAATGCACTGGCTAGGCATGTGAATGAGCATCCAGGGCATACATTTAAATTTGGGGTCATTCATCAGCTAAGGAGTGATGGGAGGGGAGGACCTGAATCATTAAAATTAGAAAATAGTGAATTACTTTGGCAATTAAGGTCAAATGCTGGCCAATATCCAGGTTTGAACGAAACATGTTCAATTATGTGTATCCTGCGTTTAAAGAATTTAATGAGATAAAGTAGGTTGCCAAAGAATTAATGAGTGGTGTTTTCATGGGCATTAGGAAGATAGTATATTCGCAATATTTTATAATATTTTATTTCATTTCATTAAAAGTGAGTCATATGTAGAAGTTTCAGAATTCACATGGATTATAGTACATTCAAGTGTTTTATACAGTTGTGAGTTTGGTAATACTTTTTGATAATACTTTTTGATAATACTTTTGGATAACATTTTGTGACAACATTGTTTAATAATATTAATTAGTATTTAATATTTTAATATTCAATATTTTTATATTTTTTATAACATATTTTTTATAACATACTTTCTACAATACACTTTTTCATAATATATTTTCTCCATAAAAGAAAAAATGTTTTCATAACATATACATACATATTTTAACAATAGAAGTTCGTAATATAAATTATGTACTGAATGACACTATATTTTAAATGGTAATGGATTTGATGTATTTAAACATGTGACTTGGTTTTACTGTATTTAAATGGGTTGAACTACAATGTCTGTTTGTTCTGAAGAAGTTGAGGTGTTTCCTTGACGAAAAGTGGATTTTACAATTAAACGCTTAAACAGTACATGGTTTGAATAGCTGGTTGAGTATCTGGTCGAACACTGTGAGTCTGGGCTCTGTGTTTCATGGATTTTGGAGTTTACAATAGCACCACATTTACAGTCATCTGCAAACTTAGTCAGGCACAAACCCTTGACATTTGCTTTGACCCCTGAGAAATAAGTGGCCCAGTGACTGAGCCCTGGTGTGCATCGTTAGTGGTAGGCCTTTTGAAAAGGTTATAGCTATGTAGCTAATATCCTGGGTTCCATTTGTGATGTAATTTACTTCATAATTATTTACATACAGGTTTACATTTTACTGGGAGAGTGTTTCTATAATGCTTGAATGTGGGATGGTGCTAAACACCTTTGCAAGGTCTGGATATGCAGTGTATATACTGATAGCCTTCTCAATGAAGTAGACCAGGTAAAGTAGGCAAGATCCATCCTTAACGAATCAGAAATGGCTTCAGTCAAGTATTTGTAGGTTGCCAATGTCCCTAGTTATTAATTTCAAAAGTATCCTTTTCATAACCATATGGATGAGGCTCATCAGGCTTATTGGGTCTAGAATTATCCAGATCAGTTTATACTCTACCTTGGTACAAAGAGGTGATTGCTGCCATCTGCTTTCATCCAGCACAAAGCATGTTTGAAGGCTGATATTGAATAGCATCTGTAGCAAGTCTGAAAAGTCCTATTTTAGACTGACAGGTTGGCAACCTGGTATTTTATCTAATATCATAGTAGTGGTGTTCTTGGTGTTGGATACTGTCTTGATAACTTGTTCTTGGGAGATATGAAATGGAAGGTATAGATACGAGTATGTGATTTGGGAGGGGAGACAGGGTGAAGTTTGAGATAAATATGTCCATAGGTTCATAGGTGTTTACTAGTTTTGCGAACAAAAGGACCTTTTTAAGCCTAGCCAGATGCATCCCAAATCTCTGACAAATTCTGGTACCATTGATAAGTGTAAACGAGGGTTTGGGAGGTAAAACATTTACAAGCAGGGGCTTGAAAGATGAACCATTTACAGGCTGTCTGTGTCCATTAGAAATGTAGGTGACAAGGCAGGGATGAATTTCCTGTTCCCCATCCAACTGCCTGAGTTAAACTTGAACTGGATTAGGGAGGAACCCTGCTTCACATGGATGGGGAGCCTGTGCCAGAGAAGGGGTAGTCTCTGAGATATATGCCTGTTTCTCCAGCAGGTCCTATTTACATCACAGGCAAGGTTTAAGTCTTTAGAATGGATAATTTTGGTGCTGTTTGTTTTGTAGATATGCAAGAGGTCCATTCAAGTGGGGTCTGACAATGTCTTGTATGCCAGGCATAGCTATCCCTTCAACAGGCTGTAGGAGACAGAATCGAGGGATAGAATGTTGAGGTGGTCTACACAGGACATGTTACTTATGCCCTGTATTCCTTTAGTAAGAAACCTCTGTGGATGCTCCATTTGTTGGATATGCCTGGTTAAGTATATACCAAAGATGGCACTGTACTCAATAATAGGTCTGATGAATGCCAAATACAGTGGAAGAATAACTTACTTTGACCTAGATGCCATATCTTTGTTTATACGTTGCACAACATACAATGATTTCTTCACTACTGTAGACATATGATGGGCAAAGGCTAGATTACTGCCTATGTGTGCCCCCAGGTCCCTGACTACTGGGTCATCTCTTAATGGTATACTGTCAATATGACAGTTACCAGAGGTGGGTGATTTCTGGAAGAATACAATTATGCATTTCTTGGCATTTAATTTAAGTCTGTGGCTCTGACACCAATTGTTTGTCTGTGTCAGCCCTTCCTGGAGAACATTTCTGTTGGTGGTAAATTCACTGACAGCTCTTAATTTGCAATTTTCTGCAAATTTAATCAGCCAGAGACCACTGACATTGGCCTTGACTTCAGAGAAGTAAATGTCCAAAAGTAGTCATCTTAAGACTGATCCCTGAGGGACACCACTTGGGATTGGCCTCTTTGTAGAGGTGGACTCCCAATTCTAACTTCCTGGGTCCTGTCTTTGAGCCAGCTGGCTATCCATTGGGTGACATAAGGGTGTGCACCTAAACTCTTAAGTCTGTCAACAATACCTGAGTAGGGAATTTTGTCAAATGCCTTGGCCAGGTCAAGGTAGGCAGTATGAACCATTCTGCCCTCATCTGTTGCTCTGGTGACCTTCTCAAAGAAGTCCACCAGGTTGAGTACACATGACCTGCCTTTGATGAAGCCAAATTTGGTTGGGCCCAGTGTCTGGAGGTTTCCTATGTCATTACTGATCATTTCCATGATGATTCTTTCCATCGTTTTGCTTATGAAACTAGTGAGACTAATGGGTCTGCAGTTTCCAGGGTCTGTAGATGGCCCATCTTTGTGCAGAGGAATGATTGTTGCTGTTCTCCATTCACAAGGCACAAAGCCGTTTGGAGGCTACAGTTAAATAGCAGTTCTAGAGTGCCTGACAGGTTATGTTTCATGCTATTTGGAAGGTATCGTGGGATATTGTTTGGGCCCATCCATGCAGTGTTCTTGGCCTTGGAGACAGCATTAATGACTTGTTCCCTAATGACAGTAGGGGGAGTTTTATTTCATGATATTTCCTAAGGTAAGGTTGAGAGGGTTAGAGGGGTAAAGGTGGAGCTGAATTTGTCAGTCAGTAGGTTAGCTATGATTTCTGGCTCAGTATGGGTGGCTCCATTCACAATGAGCTCTGCACACAATTGTGTATTGCCTTTGAGGTTGCAGACATAGCTAAAGGCCACTTTGCTGTTGTCCTTGGCCTGGGAAGCCAAATTTACCACATTTGGCTTTGGTATACTTTACTTGTTCTCTGAGTCATTTGTTTAGTTTTATGAGAGTGCTTTTATCCTGATGGTTGCTCACCTCCTAATTTTTGCCATGATTTTTTTCCTTCTGTTATACAGCCCACTGATGTTGTAATTTCACCAGGGTGGTTTGGCTTTTGAGTTAGTTCTGTACTTCTTCCTGGTGGGTACAGCTGCCTCTATGCAGCTATTAACATGCTTGGATAGGGTTTCTCTGAACAGTTCTACATAGGCAGCAGTGTTCTCAGGGTTTATGTGGGCTTGAATTTTTTCCAGGTTATCACTTAATAGCAGAAAGTTAGTTCATGAATATTCCAGGGTTAGCTCTGGTTCCAGGTTTTATTTTTACTTCAAAGGAGACCATTTTGTGGTGTGACCTTATCAGGGAAGACATTATAGTAGGGGGCGTGTAGCACTCTCCCATATTAGTTAGGACCAGACCCAGTATGGTTGCACCCTTGGTTAGTGTATTGACAATCTGGTCCAGGGAGTTTGTGTTTACAAAGTCCAGGTATCTCTGTGCCTGTAAGTTTGGTGTTGTATATTATTCCCATTTATTAGTGGGGTAATTAAAGTCACCCATGAATATGGTATTGGGTTGGAAGGTGAGTGTTTCCAATAAGTTTAAATACATGGTATGGGTTTCCTGGGTCATAGAAGGGGATGGTACTGGATTTTGCCTATGATGACTTGAACATGAAGAAGCTGAAGTGCGTTGCCCAGTTTGACCAGACCAGAAGTGGATTTATTTTTGAGGTAAATCGATACACCTCCACCTTTAGTCCCTGTCTGTGTAGTAGCTCGTCTAAATGTCTGGAAGGCATTATAACCTGGTACTGTCAGTGTGCTCTTTGTGACTTTAAACCATGTCTCAGTGACTGTGCAGACAGTAGCTTTCTCTTGGGTGAAGATAGCTTCTAGAGAGTGGAGTTTGTCGTTTAGACTCCCAGCATTGAGCAGTAACACCTTCAGACTTTCTTGGTTTTAATTTGCTACATTCAGTGTGGCATTGTCTAAAAAAGGCACTATGGGGAAGGATAATGTTTTAGCTGATATTCAAGAGCCTAGAGGGGAGAGATACATAACATCCCAGGCAAAGCAGACTGGTCTGTTGACCCCCCTCTTTCCATGCTAACAAATATTGCATCCCCTTAGAATGACACCAATGACTAAGCCAATTATTAAAGCCAATCATCTTTTGTTCATATTGTGGTTTCATCCTTGGATAAGGTAAAATGCTGTTCAATGCTAGGCTCATACCAGCCTGTGACACATATTCCTAGCGTTCCATGATTTCTTTCTTTATATAGTCTAGGGAGGTCTGTCTCGGGTCATGTACACTCATATGGACTAATGTGGCAAATCCTGGTCCATGATAAGCAACTAAGACTTTCGCCTTACACATCCTGGTGGGAGGGACATTAGTGAGGCTCACAATAGTCTCCAATGACTAGAATGTTGGATTGCGTGGTGGAGTAACTTATGACCTTAGAAGTAGAGGCTCAGTGACATGTAGCTGTATGTGCTGATGTAGGTATTGTTTTGAACAAGTGCATTCGGGCTGCTGAGAGTGTTTGCTATGTGTACTTCATCTAGGAGGTCTTTGGGGTTTCAAGTTACATTTAAGTGCCTCAGCATATGTGGGTCTATGTGTCTACTTTGAATTGTGTGTGACAGATGGAGAGTCTGTACTACTGACAACCTTATTGACATTAGGAGTGCTTTTATGTGAAAGCTTTGCCTCCAGAGACATTGTGTGAATACATCTCTCACATACCATTGCATTCCTTTAAGAATTAACTGGTTGTCAGTAAACATGAGACAATTTCTGCATTGCCTCAGGATATCCAAATCCACCAAACTGGTAATGGAGATAGTAGGAAAGTTCATATCCATGGCAACAGACCCTTTGTTATTGATCAGGCAGTTGGGAGTGAGAATATAAAGTAATGTAAGTAGCATTTGCACCTCTGGGGGCAGTACTTGTCACTCCAAATTAGTTGTCCTGTGTGCAACTAGGTATTGGTGAAATTTCAGTGGTGCTTTTACAAGACAAATATCAAATCGGTTGGTCTTTGGCTATACAGGGTACTGCCAAACACTTTAGACGAAACTAATAAATAGACCCTGATGATTTATGGATGATGTATTTTGGCAGACATTCTGAAGTTAGAAGCAAATCAATCAGTTCTTACTATAAAGAAAAAAAATGCTTGTCAAGAATGATGAAAAGAGGGGAGTAACTTGAATGGCTACTGCTAGTGCTGGGTCTCATGACAGCTTCACTCTAATGAGATACAATGTTTCTTTGTTTCTTCTCTCACCAGAAGCAAAACAGCACCAGTCCCAAGATGAGAAGCAGGGCACAGCTGTTTGGTGATCCACAGTCTTGTCCCAGATGATGTAAGGGTCTGTAGGCTTGTTGTAGCCTTTTCCTGGCAGATGCCTTGAATAGCACTCAAACCAATCAGGAAGGTCAAGCACAGATACTAACTTCCCAACCAAAAACAGTCAGGATTCTATGCACTCTACTCCTTTTCTCAAAAGGAGCAAACTATAAGCACAAATTCCAAGATGGCACCTATGAAGCAGTTATTAGGCTTTCTTGTGATCAGCAGTCCTCATGAAATAATGCCCCTATCTTCCTTCTCTCACCAGAAGCAAAATAGAAGAACTAATTCCAAGATGACTACTGACAGGCAGAATGTGGGCTTTCCAATATTTGGTGGTTTTGGGGTAGATTTTGCAGACTATAAAGGTAAGATGTAAAAATGGGTTAATATTCTAGTAATAGCTGCATTGTGTACTAAGCAGTTAATCATGAAAGAGGGAGTAACTTAAGCTTTAGCTATCCAAGTGGATAGACACTAATTTTAAAAGAGCAAGACAGATTGGAACAGGAAGGCACTTTGTAGTCTGGTTCTATGGAATACACTGGGATGGCCAATAAATTTAAGCAGTTGAAGGGTAGTGATTTCAAATAATGATAATTTTGTGCTTACAATAGCCAATGAAAGAGGAGAGGGAAGGAGATATGTGGTCAAATCAACTTAAGGGGCAAGCAACTAGAAAGACAGTTGAGTTTAAAAACACAACAGGGTGGAGAAAAAATTAATTCCCGTGTGACTCTCAAGAGACACAGCTGTGGTCTCTTCCCTAGTTTAAATAAGAAATTCAAACCAGAATACAAGTAAAAGACAGTGTTAAGAAAATAATTCACAATATGCAAAGCAGAATGCGGCAATAAAGCAATACAAAATACAAGAAAGCAAAAACAAACTAACCTTTCCCTCACAGCAAGCTGTGGCAGATTCTTGGTGAGCTTTTCTAGTATAGCCCAGTCCACTAGTAGATTGGCTATGTCTTCTGGTTCTAAGTATGTGATATTACCTACCTCTGCTTAGTGCTACATGCTGTGTGATGCCCGTGCACTGGCCTAGTAATCAAGGAGCCTCAATCCTCACCACTAGCACCAGTGAGGGGGCGTGCACATTGGGAAGGATAACTAGTATACACACAGTGAAGTGTAATTTTTCTTAAGAGCATACAGAGATCACAGTCAGTCTTGGGCTGGTTTCTCCTTTTCTCTCCAGATCCCCAAAAAGTCACCCTGCTGGCACAGCTATAGGGTTCAGATCCCAGCTGAGTAGTCAAGCCAAAACCTCCAGTACCCTCTCTGTCCAACCAGTGCTTTGTGTCTCTGCCCAGGTAGCTCACACACACACACACACACACACACACACACACACACACACACACACACACAGATTTGGTTTCTATACAAACACACAGACACTCCTGGGGAAGGCTGGCACAGGTTCTCCAGCTATGCCCTCTCCTGCCAGACTATAAGGTAGTAATCATTGCCACCAACTACTCTTATCAGCTACTAATTAGGCCCTTCCCAAAGGGTGACCAATTTCACTGTGTAATATTACTGTTATCCAAATAGTAACTGTGAACCAGGGATAAAGCTATTGGAGTGGCTTGGACAGTATCATTAAATACAAGCAATGTACTCTAAGAGCTTAAATTACCTTTACACAAAACAGCCACAGTTGAAAGGTTTAAAAAATATTTAATAATAAATAATAAAAACACAAGACAATACTTATTACTTCAACACAATGACACTACAGAGTTCAGAGATCACAGGAAACTGCTTTAAAATAATACTATAGAATAGCCTGACATAAATATAGAAAAGAGCTAGACTAATCAGGCTAAATTTCTATCCAACTCTAAGAAAAATACTAAGATCTAAGATCCTACTTATAGAGCAAAGGCAGAGTGCTGGTGAGTTGATGTCTTCAGACAAAATCCAAAATGCTTAATTCTATCTCTCTGAGAAAGTCTTAAATTGATAACACAGTACTGCTGAGTCATTTCACATTACATCATTCTTGACACTTCTCTGGTTCCCAGGCTAACCGAAACTCAAAATTTACATTTCTTAGTAAGCTGCACCTGGCCAGGAAGCCACAGCAATAAAAGACATTATACATGTAAAACCATAGTAATTATCTTTTAAATCAAGACAACAGAAATAATTTCCTGATCCTTATATCCTGTCGCTGAGCTTGAGATCAAACATTCATACAATGCTTTGTAAACCAAGCCTGTGGATTACATTAATATTTACAAATGACATAGAATTATCCACAAAATTCTACCTAGCTAGGCTGGCAACCTTCACATACCCCCCCCCCCCCGAGAACCCAAGCTAGTTTTTCAAGTGACCTTTGAGAAATGTTGTTTGAGAGGGTTAGGTATATCTGAGTATATCTTACCCTATTCCCTGTCTTGAGAGTCCATCAGCATTGGCATTGCTAACCTCACTGAGTGCTGCACTGACATATCATAAGTTTGCAACCCTAGGCTCCATCTTAGCAGCTTGGCATTTTGCTTGCTGGCTCAGTGTAACCATGTTAGGGAATTGTGATCTGTAACTACAGTGAATTTCCTTTCATGCAGGCAAGGCTGAAGTTTCTGCAGTGCCCACATTATGGCTATACATTCATTTTTACAGCTGCATAGCATTTGTCCCTGGGTTGGAGCCTATGACTGAGATAAACCACTGGGTGCTCTTCTCCCTCTGAAGAAATCTGGCTAAGTACAGCCCCCACCTCATGGTTCAAAGCATCCAGCTGCGCAGCAAATTCTTTGCTTTAGTCTGGATTGTCCTTCTTTAAGCTTCTGGAATGCCTGCTCACATGCTGTGGTCCACACTACCTTATCTGGCCTATTTTTCCTTGTCAGGTCTGTGAGGGGAGCAGCTATGGTATTATAACTGTGGAGGGACTTTCTATAGTACCCTGCTGTTCCTAAGAATGCCCTCACCTGCTTTTTGGTAACAGGTGCAGGCCATGCCTGAATGGCTTCCACTTTAGCAGGTTCTGGCCTGATCTTACCACTCCCCACTCTATGTCCCAGGTAGGAGACCTCTGCCATACCCACCTGATATTTGCTCAGCTTAATGATCAACCCTGCCCTCTGTAGTCTGCCCAGCACCTTCCTGACATGTTGAAGGTGCTCTTGCAAGGAATGGCTGTAAATAGCAATATCATCTAGGTAAGCTAGGTCAAACCCTCCTGCTCCTGCTAGGATATGATCTACCAGCCTCTGGAAAGTCGCTGGGGCATTTTTCATCCCAAAGGGCATCTTTGCGAGCTCATACAAGCCAAAAGGAGTCACAAAGGCTGACCTATCACTAGCACTGGGAGTCAAGGGCACTTACCTGTAACCCTTGGTAAGATCAATGGTTGTAAGAAACGTAGCCCCACCCAGCTGTTCTAGGGCTTCATCTGTCCTAGGCATGGGGTAAGCATCTGACTCTGTATGACTTTTTAATTTCCTGTAGTCCACATAGAACATGGTCCTGCCATTCTCCTTTGGCACCAGCACCACTGGGAGGCCAAAGGACTGTTGGACTCTTGAATTACCCCTAGTTCCAGCATTTCCTGTATCTCCTCCCTCAGAGCCTGTTTGACTCTCTTGGGCACCCTGCAAGGGGCCTGCCTAATAGGCCTTTGGGGTCCTGTATCCACTTGGTGGTGCACCCTGGTTTCCCAGTGAACGTATCACCAAACTCGTGTAACACTGCTCAGATTTCTCAAACCTAGGTAGGAGATAGATGCTGGGACATTGTTACCCCTTCCACTGAGGTGTGAGTCCATGCCACACTGAGGAGCTCCATCATCAGATCTCCCTCAGATTATTCCTGCAATCCACTGCAAATACTCAGCACAAGGGCTTCCTATCATGGTAAGGTTTCAACATGTTAACATGGTACAATTTGTGCTCCTGCCTAGCAGTTCCACCATGTCATTAACATCACTTACCTTTCTTACACCTTGTAGGGTCCCTCCCAAGCTGCTTGCAGCTTGTTGTGTCTGAAAGGAATGAGTACCAGTACCTGCTGCCTTACAGCATACTCTCTAGCTCAAGCATTCCTGTAATACCAGACCTTTTGCTGTTGTTGGGCTTCTGCCAGAGTCTCCTGGGCCAAGTCCATGAGTTCCCTGAGCCTTTCCCTGAGGTCCTTAGGTTAATAATAAATAACAAAAGAACAGGATAGTATTCAAACACAATAACTATAGAGTTCAGAATCACAGAAAATATTTCAAAACAACATTGCAGGATGGTCTCAAATAAATAGAGAAAACATCTAAACTAATGTTTAATATGTTCCTATCTATATCTAAAAGATAATATGCCCTAAATAACTTATTTACAGAGCAAGGCAAACGCAGATGAGTGCTGATGATGATTGGATGTTTCTAGGTCCAAGACAAGATACAAAAATGCACAGTCTCTCTCTGAGAGAGTTCTTAAATCAATATCACATATTACTGGTGAGTTAGCTTGGATGACATCACTTTTTGTCACCTGACTTTAGTTCCCAAGCTAAAACAGAAACTAAAATATCAGTGTTAGAAATACATATCTCTCGGATGTGCAGCTGCTAAGAAGTCATGGAGCAATAAAACACTTTACATTTTAAACATAGTAAATACTTCTCTCAAAGACAATAATAAAAAAGTCTAGCTCCTTGCTGCAATGAAACTAACTTTTATAGCACATCATAAAACACTTAATTTCAACTTATTTTCTTGAAGTTTTGTAAGTTAATCTATATTCCAGCAGGGTATGCTGTGGTTACATTCTTGAAGCTCAGTACATAACATACAGTTCTATATCAATCATATCAATATTCACAAATGACATAGAATTATTTACAAAATTCCAGATAGCTGAGCTGGCAGTGCTACATTTCTCCACTCCTCAAAAACTCAAACTAGTTTTTCAAGTGCCCCTTGAGAAACAATGCTTGAGAGGGTTGAGCCTATCTGGGAATACCTTATCCCATTCCCTGTCTTGAGAGCCCATCTGCGTTGGCATTGCTAACCGCACTGCGGTGCTGTACTGTTATATCATATGCTTGCAACCCTAGGCTCTACCTTAGTAGCTTGGCATTTTGCTGGCTGTCTCAATGTAGCCATGTTAAGAGATTGTGGTCTGCAACTACAGTGAATTTCCTTCCATATAGATAAGGCTGAAGTTTCTGCAGTGCCCACACTATGGCTAGCCATTCCTCTTCTACAGCTGCATAGTATTCCTCCCTACATTGGAGCCTATGACTAAAATATACCACTGGGTGCTCTTCTCCCTCTAAGGAAACCTGGCTAAGTACAACCCCCATCCCATGGTTTGAAGCATCCACCTGCACAACAAATTATTTGCTGTAATCTGGACCTCCCAAAGCTCTTTACGTTTCTGGAATGCCTGCTCACATGCTGGGGTCCACGCTACCTTATCTGGCCTGTTTTTCCTTGTCAGGTCTGTGAGGGGAACAGCTATAGCACTATAATTAGGGGCAAACTTTCTGTAGTACCCTGCTGTCCCTAAGAATGCTTTCACCTGCTTTTTGGTAACAGGGGCAGGCCATGCCTGAATGACTTCCACTTTGGCAGGTTCTGGCCTGATCTTACCACTCCCCACTCTATGTACCAGGTAGGAGACCTCTTCCATATCCACCTGACATTTGCTGGGCTTAATAGTCAACCCAGCACCTCCCTGACATGCTGAAGGTGCTCTTATCAGGAATGGTTGTAGATGGCAATATCATCTAGGTAAGCAAAGGCAAAATCTCCTGCTCCTGCTAGGATATGATCTACCAGCCTCTAGAAAGTCAATGATGCATTTTTCATCCCAAAGCATATCTTTGTGAACTCATACAAGCCAAAAGGAGTCACAAAGGCTGACCTTTCTCTAGCACTGGGAGTCAAGGGCACCTGCCAGTAGCCCTTGGTAAGATCAATAGTGGTAAGATACTTAGCCCCACCCAGCTGCTCTAAGGCTTCATCTGTCCTAGGCATGGGGTAAGCATCTGACTTTGTGTGACTATTTAATTTCCTGTAGTCCACACACAACCTGGTGCTGCCATCCTTCTTTCATACCAGCACTGCAGGGGAGGCCTAGGGACTGCTGCACTCCTTAATTACCCCTAGTTCCAACATTTCTTGTATTTCCTCCCTCAGAATCTGTTTGACTCTCTCAGGCACCCTATAAGGGGCCTGCTTAATAGGCCTTTAGGATCCTGTATCCATGTGGTGCTGCACCAGGTGGGTGCACCCTGGTTTCCCAGTGAATATGTCCCCAAACTCCTGTAACACTGCTTGGATTTCTCAAACACAGGTAGGGGATAGCTGCTGGGACATTGCTACCCCTTCCACTGAGGTGTCAGTTCAAGTCTCATTGAGGACTTCAGTCACCAGATCCCCCTCAGACTCCTCCTGCCATCCACTGCAAATACTCAGCACAAGGGCCTCCCTCTCATGGTAAGGTTTCATCATGTTAACTTGGTACAGTTGTGCCCCTGCCTCCTGTCTAGCAGTTCTACCATGTAGTTTCTGACCTTCCTTACTACTTTGTAGGGTCCCTCCCAGGCTGCATACAGCTTCTAGTGTCTGACAGGAATGAGAACCATTACCTGCTGCATTACAGCATACTCTCTAGCTGAAGCATTCATACCAGACTATTTTCTGCTGATGACCTTCTGCCAGGTTCTCCTGGGCCAAGCCCATGAATTCCCTGATCCTTGTCCTGAGGTTTAGGACATAGGCCACAACAGATTTCTTGTGGGATTTACACTCACCCTCCCACTTATCTCGAATAATTTATTTATTTATTATTTATTTATTTTACATTTGTTTACTGGGAAAGTCCGACTGGATATATGTCCATTTTCAGCGGAGGCCTGGGGAGAAAAGCTCCAACAAACAGAGCACAAATACATTAGGAACACTAGAAACATTTAGAGATAAGTATAATATGCAGTTTTCAGTAGGGTTACAAACATGGATAAAATATACTAGACAACATCAAAATCATGCAACTTCAATTTCAGACAATAATACACGCAGTTATGGGCTAAGGCCCTTCAAGAATTCATACACTTATTAGAGTATATGATTGAAATGCTTAGGGAGAGTTTGCAGGAACAGCGGGTGGTGATTAGTTGGGGTTTAAGCAAGGACACTGCCAATGCTGTTGGAAGTGTAGTTTGAGGCTTTTTTGAACTGGGTTAAGGAGGATTGGTGATTAAGTTTAGCAGGTTGCATATTCCATGTTTTGCCTACTGAGTTGGTGAATAGTGAGTCCCCAGCCAAATTTATGCTCTTAGTTGTCTGTACCAGCATTTTATCAGCAGAGCGCAGTGTCCTCAGGTTGCTGTATGGTTTGATGATAATGTCTGTGTCATCACATACTAACTTCAAAGCTGCTCTAAAATCTCATCTAAAAGAGCATTGGACATGCCCCTGTAACAAACCTTTCTAACATCTCTACCCCAACCTGTCTAATCCCTTTCTTCCACCCCTCTAACTACCTCGGATTGCAGCCAAATACATTGCTTGTAAACCTATATCTCAGCTGTAATCTTAGCCACTGCTATTCAAGAGTAGTAGCAACTAGCTCTGCTATTAAAATACTTGTTAGTCTTATGGCACCAGTGATATAAGTGTTGTACCATTTAACCAAATAATTTCATTTTGAATTATAACTGTTTACTACTATTGTTAAACAAAACCTACCTATACTTCTTGTAACTTGTAATTAATTGTTGTTTTTATTGTGGATCTTTTCTCCCCGGGCCTCCGCTGATAAAGAACCTGTGTCCAGTTGGATTTTCCCGGTCAACAATTGTAAATAAATAAATAAATAATAAATACATTTAGTGCTGGTGTTTTTTTGGGTTGACATAGTATTTTGTGGGTTATTATAAGTTGGTTGTATCGGAGAAGACTAGGCCACTCTAGCCATCCTAGTTGAGTTAGGTTGATACAATGGTGGGTCCTAGAGGTATCACCTGTATCAAATCTAGCAATATGGTTGTAAAAACTAGCAAGTTTGGTAAGGGTGGCTTGGTTCAGGTTAGTGAAGGGGGGGCATAGAGGGGGGTAGATAGTAAGTGGGAATGAGCGATAGTGGTTCTTGCAAAAGGAGTGAAGAAGGGTTTGATCCTGTATAGGGAGCCCATTTTTTTGTTGACAAATTTGATGGCTTGATTGACATGGATAACACATTTTAGGGCGGTATCAACTGTGATGCCCAGGAGTTTTGTGTGAGTATCTGGGGTTATGATTGTGCCATTGTTGGAACTTATAGTAAAGAATGGTGAGGAGGATTTGCAGGTGGGGGAAAAGATGAGCAGTTTAGTTTTGTTGGGGTTTAATAGAAGCTGATGGTTTGCAAACCATGTTTCTACATAATTGAAAATATTCTGGGTTAGGGTCATAAGCTCATTTGAGGAGGAGGCGGTACATATTAAAGTAGAGTTGTCTGCGTATTGGATGCAGGTGGCCTTGGGAGTCATGGTGGGTAGGTCATTGATAAAGACTGAGAAGAGTAGTGGTCCTAGTATGAAGCCTTGCGGGACTCCTAGAGTAATGGGTAGACGTGTGGATAGGGTATTCTCCCATAAAGCTGCTTGTTGTCTATCAGACAGGTAATATTGGAACAATTTAATGGAGCTACTATTCAGCAACAGTTCCTTCAGGGTGCGGAGAAGCAGTTGGTGATTGACCATATCAAAGGCCTTAGAGAGATCTAGGAAGAGAGCTGAGGTAAGTTTGTTATTGTTTCGAATGGCGTTGATAGAGTTAGAGAAGGATAGGAGGGCTGATGTGGTGCTGTGGTGTGGCCTAAAACCATGCTGAGAGTTGGCCAGTAGTTTTATTTGGGTGAGATAGTGCATTAATTGGTTGTGGATGCACCTTTCCATAATTTTGGCCAGTGGTGATAGTATGGCTATTGGTCGGAAGTTTGAGAGGTCTAAAGAATTCCCTCCTTTATGAAGGGGAATGACATGGGAAACCTTCCAGAGAGAGAGAGGATAGTGGCTTCAGTCAAGGTGCAGTTTATTATGATCGAGATAAAATCTAGAGATCCCCTTACCCTAGACCCATACAACTCAAAGGGTGAAAAACCTGTAGATTCCTTGGGCACCTCTCTGTAAGCAAACAGATGGGGCAAATATTTGTCCCACTCACTCTTAAACTGATCTACAAATGCACGTAGCATTGTCTTGAGTGTAAAGTTTAACATCTCAACAAGACCATTAGTCTGGGGATGGTAGGGGGTGGTCTTTACGTGCTTCACCCCATAGTACTTCCACAGACAAGCCAGCAGGTCTGACATGAAATTGGCACCTCTGTCAGTCATTATTTCTTTTGGGAAATCTATCCTGCTGAAAATCTTTAACAAAGCATTTGCTACCTTTTCTGCCTCAATGGAGAACAGGGCTACTGCTTCAGGATATCTGGTAGCGTCATCTACAACCACTAGGATATACTTTTCCCTGTGTTACCTAGAGTACTCAGAGGCCCCACAATATCCATATCTACCTTCTGTAATGGCTCCTCAATCACAGGCAAAGGCATCAAAGGAGCTTTCACCTTGTCTCCTGCCTTGTCTACCTTCTGGCACTACTCACATGTCCCGCAGTACCCTGTTACATCTCTGGAAATCCCAGACCAATATAAGATATGCATAATACATCTCTTTGTACATTTTATGCCCATATGACCTGCAAAGGGAATATCATAGGCTATAGCCAGAAGTGACAGATGGTAGGCTCTGGGCACTACCAACTGCTGTATTCTCTCACTCTCTAGCCCTCCCTCAGAGGTCCACTTTCTATACAGTAACCCTTTGTCCCAGTATACCGATTTTCCCTTCCCTTGAGAATTAGGTGCCTCACTAGCTACCTTTCTCAGGACTTGTAATGTAGGGTCTGAAAGCTGAGCATGTCTCTACTCTCTTTTTGTAACCCTTCCCCAGATCCCCTTCCACAGCACATCTGGCATCCTCTGACAGCAGTGCCTCACTGTCAGCCTGGGTAATACGATTACTCACCACTGCTCATGCAGTCACTCTGTCCAAGGGAACATCAGTATCCACCAGCAGCTGTGGCTCACCCTCACTCTCACTACTACAGGGTATCTCCCTCTCTGAAGTAACCACATCACCAGTCCTGGCTGCAAGTGTGCGGTTTGTCTGGGTCTCCCTCAGGCTGCCAGACCCACATGCTTGTCTCCAAGCCTGACTGCATGTAACTGCTTGCACACGTGGTACTGCATTCTCAAAATCAATCCCTATCAGGATATCTGCAGGGATATCCTCAATCACACCTACTTGCTGGATTCCTTTTTCACCCACCCAGTCAGGGTGAATCCTAGCCTAAGGTAATTGGAATGGGGTCCCTCCTAAAGCTCTGACTGGAATAGGCTGCCCAAGCAAATAGTGCTCTTCTGTAACCATTGCAGGCTTCACAATGGTTAGGTCAGAGGCTCTGTCTCTCTTAGCCATGGCCTCTTTCTCAGTCATTAAGACAGGATATAACCTCTTGTGGTAGTTTGGTACCCTTGTTGCCATGAGACAACCTACTGCTGGCATTCTGTCATTCCCACTTACTGGCTCTCCCACCTTTTTCTCCCCACCTTGCCTCTGTGGTCATCTATATGCTATATGGCCCCACTGGTTGCATTTAAAACATTTAACCCTTGGTCCCGGACATGTACCTGGGCTAGTAACTTCCTCTGCTACAGGCAGACTCTGTTGGGCAGTCTGGGCTTCCCACCACGGGTTCTCTTAGACCTGTGACAGCACTAGGTGTCCCTTTCCTGTGCAATGGTGCCCTGCTTACTAGATATGGGTCTCTCTTCTTCCCCAACTCATCTGCTAACCAGATTCTCATGTCCTCAGGCAAAGTGCTAAGGGCTCGTTCCCTCACCAGAAGGTCTGACAGCACTTCAAACGATGTGACCTGACATCCACTCACCCACCTATGAAAATAAGTGCTTAGTTCAGAAAAATATTCACACACACTTTCATCTGCCTTGCATCTATGCTCACAATTTTTTTCCTACAAGCTTCAGGTGTTAAATTAAAACATTGTAGCAAACAGTTCTTTACATTTTGATTTCAACAATCAGTATCAGACAGTTTAGAAATTACAGTTACAGCTTTACCATGGAGTAAGGGGGTCAGGAACTGGACCCAGAGCCCTTGGTCAACATTATACTGTTTACATACCCTCTCAAACATATGAATGAAAATTATCTCCCTCTGTAAATTGTGGAAGGAATATACTGACCTTTGTTGCTTCTGGGGTTCAATTACTCCCGTCCTCATTTCCTTCATGACTCTGGCGAAGAGTCAGCATCTCCTTTTCATGTTGCCTCTGCCTCTCTTTTTCCTCAGCTTCAAGTCATCACAGTTTCAGATTTTCCTCGGCCTCCAGGCATCTCAGTTTCTCATTTTCCTCAGCCTCTGTAGGTCTCAGTCTCTCTGCTGCTTCTTTTTCCAAACACTTGGTCTCCAACTCAAGTCTCTAACTCCAGATGGATTTTTAAGTCCTCTGTGGAAAAGTTGAGCTGTCCATTTTCTAAGAGTTGTAAATCCCCATGGCCAGTCTGATTGTCCTCCTAGTTTCTGTTCTCTGATGCAGCTGTGACTAAAGCTGCAATCATGTCTGCCTTAGTCAGGTTGGCATGCACCAGTCCTTTACCCTGGCACATCTTAGCCAACTGGCTCCTTGTCAGCTTGCCATACTCCTCTGCTGACATGCTTGCATTCTCTCCATGACTAACTAAGCTAACAAAAAAATAAAACAATTGTGATATGAACTCTAAATGTTCACTGCATAGCTAATTGAGAGTACAAACACCTTCAGTGACCACTGTACACAGGCTACAGGAATTCAATATCCACACCACTACAAGCCAATTAATATGTTTTGTGGCTAACTCACCACTGTCAACCAATTAATATGAGATGTGGCTATCCCACCACTGCCAAACAATTAATATGTGATGCTCCTGCACTGGCCCGGCCCAATAATCAAGGAGCCTCAATCCTCCCCACTAGCACCAGTGAGGGACGTACACAATAGGATGATGACAAGCACACACAATAAAGTACAATTTTCCATTAAGAGCACACAGCAATCACAGTCAGTCTGGGGCTGGTTTCTCCTTATGTCTCCAGATCTTCAGTAAGATTCTCCACTGGCACAGCTATAGGATTGAGATTTCAGCTGACGGGTCAAGCCAACACCTCCAGCAGTGCTTTATGTCCCTGCCCAAGTAGCTGACATGCACACACAGACACACAAAAACACACACACACACACACACACACACACACACACACACACACACACACACACACACACACACACACACACACACACACACACACACACACACACACACACACACACGCACACACACGCACACACGCGCACACACGCACACACACGCACACACATACACACACTTTGAGATTTGATTTATATACAAACACACACATACTCCTGTGGAAGGCTGGCACAGGTTTACTAGCTATGGCCCTTCTGCCCAGACTATAAGGAAGTTATCACTGCCACCCACCAACCCCTACTTATTGACTGCTTAAAGCCCTTCCAAAGAGTGACCAGTTCTACTGCATAATGTTACTATTACCCAAATGGTAAGTGTGACCAAGAGCAAGGCTATTGGAGTGGGGTATACAGTGCCACCAAATACATATGCAAGTACTCTCAGAGCTTAAATATGTCTCACAACTATCAGACACAAAGATAGGTTTAACTATTAATAAACCGATAATCCCACCAGAATAAATGGTGCTAATTAGCTAAGAAATGCAAATAACAAGTATAAACCAGCACCAAAACACGACTGTAAGCATAAAAACTCAGGTTTAATGGAACAAAATAGGTAAGCACTTTCACACAATAAATGTGCTTCTTCAGACAACAAATAATAAAATCAGCTGTATTATATAATGCATTCATCATGTGTAATAAAACAAACCAGCCAATAAAAAATCATTCTCATTGAATCAATAAAACATTCCCATTCATTGAAAGAGGCCACTGGATTTCAAAGCCAGTTTGATAGAGGCCCTCTCATTAATGCCAGGAAACCTATCTGCCTGCATAATAATAATCCAGGATAGTTCCCTTTCCTCAGTAAAATTCCTAAAATCACCACCCCGAATGTTAGGAGTCACCATCTCAATCACCCTAAATCCAAAGATATGCTCCTGTCCACATTCAACATAATGTTTAGCAAGAGCATTGTGTACATCACATTTATTTATACTATAAACATTCTCTCTCATTTTTTCCAGCAAAGACCTATTGGTCTTGCCTATATAAAATCAGTCGCATGCTCTATATTTAGCTAAATAAATCAAATTTTTACTCCGACAGTCAGCAGTAACTTAAAAAAAAAAACTCCTATTAGTAGAGGGGTGAACAAAATCTGTATAATGATCTATAAAGGTACAAAAATAACACCTAGAGCAGCAGCGCATCATGGGTCTGCTTATTACTTCTCCCTTGTCATATGTAGAATTTTTATAACATAAGTGTCCCTTACGAGACTTCTTATTTTTAAAACTGACTCTAGGGTACTCACCCACAATAGAATGAATATCATGGTCTAAATGTAAAATCCACCAATTATTCTTAATAATTCCTATGATATCACTTACATCACTAGTATAATAAAGAGACATAAGAAGTGTTTCCATTGCACTAGGGCCAGTTTCATTCTCATTAACTGAACACACTCTGTGTGTAAAAAAGGGTCTACCCTTTCCTCTCCTATTTTCTTGTGTAAAGGGAACAGCATCAACTACCTCTTCCTTCTTATAACCCCAATCAAATAGTTCCTGCTGAAAACAATCAATGTGTTCTTCATACAACGTGTCTTCGTTATTCAACCTAGACAAACGCATGCATTGTCCTTTGGCAGCGTTTTTAACATGCAACAGTGTGTTCTTTCTACAACTTTTCCTATACAGAGTGCTGGTCAGGTGACACAGAGAACTGACAAAAACCTTTATATCCAAAAAATCCATTTATTTCACTGAAACTCTATAAGTTGTTGTTGTCTTTCGGCTTTTCCCAGTTAGGGGTCGCCACAAAGGAACTCCGGTCCGCTAATGATTGGCAGTAGATTTTCACGAATGCCTAGGTGCCAGCTCGACGTTCAACCTTCAACGAAGGCACACCCATTTACGCATGTCCTTCGAATGCCCACCCAACCACGGGGAGGACATGAGGACTCCACACAGAAGGCACTCCCCACACTCCAGCCGAGAATCGAACGGGAGAACCTCTTGCTGTGAGGAAACAATGCTACCGCTGCACCACCACGGAAGTAAATGACAAAAATGGCACAGTATTATTCACATAAGAAATTAACTCATGCAAATGTGCATTCTTTACCCTCCAAACCAAAAAATGGTCATCAACAAACCTTCTATAAAATATGATATTCGATGTAAACCCAGAATCAAAAACATACTTCTCCTCCAATGCAGCCATAAGAATGTTGGCGTAGCTATTGGTGCAACTAGTGCCCATAGCTACGCCAACCTTCTGCAAACACAGGTGCTTATTGAACATGAAAATATTATTTTCTAAAACAATCTCTAGAAAAAAAAACATATGAGATCAATAGTTGTCACATCATAATCACTTTTAGATGTCAAAAATTCCTTCAACGTAATAATGCCATAAACATGCGGAATGCGTGTAAAAAGGGATACAACATCCAAGCTAACAAAAAATACCTCCCATCAAAAGTCAAGCCATTTGTAGCCTCATAGAAGAGAATGAGAGGGAGAGAAGGTTGGATGATGTGCGGATAGTGAATCATTAAGTGCAGTGGATTAGCAAGGAGGAAGTAAGGATAGCTATGAAGAGGATGAAGAATGGAAAGGCTGTTGGTCCAGATGACATACCTGTGGAAGTATGGAGGTGTTTAGGTGAAATGGCAGTGGAGTTTTTAACTAGATTGTTTAATGAAATCTTGGAAAGTGAGAGGATGCCTGAGGAATGGAGAAAAAGTGTTTTGGTACCGATTTTTAAGAATAAGGGTGATGTGCAGAGCTGTAGTAACTACAGAGGGATTAAATTGATCAGTCACAGCATGAAGTTATGGGAAAGAGTAGTGAAAGCTAGGTTAAGAAGGGAGGTGATGATTAGTGATCAGCAGTATGGTTTCATGACAGGAAAGAGCACTACAGATGCAATGTTTGCTCTGAGAGTGTTGATGGAGAAGTACAGAGAAGGCCAGAAGGAGTTGCATTGTGTCTTTGTGGACTTAGAGAAAGCATATGACAGGGTGCCTACAGAGGAGTTGTGGTATTGTATGAGGAAGTTGGGAGTGTCAGAGAAGTATGTAAGAGTGGTACAGGATATGTATGAGGGTAGTGTGACAGCAGTCAGGTCTGTGGTGGGAGTGACGGATGCATTTAAGGTGGAGGTGGGATTACATCAAGGCTCAGCTCTGAGCCCTTTCTTATTTGCAATGGTGATTGACAGATTGACAGATGAGATCATACAGGAGTCCCCGTGGACTGTGATGTTTGCAGATGACATTGTGATCTGTAGTGAGAGAAGGGAACAGGTAGAGGAGACCCTGTAGAGGTGGAGATATGCCCTAGAGAGAAGAGGAATGAAGGTCAGCAGGACTAAGACAGAATATATGTGTGTGAATGTGAGGAAGGATAGAGGAATGGTGATGATGCAGGGAGTAGAGGTGGCAAATGTGGATGAGTTTAAATACTTGGGATCAACAGTTCAGAGTAATGGTGAGTGTGGAAGAGAGGTGAATAAGAGAGTACAGGCAGGATGGAGTGGGTGGAGAAGAGTGTCAGGAGTGATTTGTGACAGAAGAGTACCAGTAAGAGGGAAAGGGAAGGTCTACAAGAGGGTAGTGAGACCAGCTATGTTATATGGGTTGGAGACAGTGGCATTGACAAAAAGGCAGGAGTCAGAGCTGGACGTGGTAGAGTTAAAGATGTTAAGATTTGCACTGGGTGTGACGAGGGTGGACAGGATTAGGAATAAGTATATTAGAGGGTCAGCCCAGGTTGGAAGGTTTGGAGACAAAGCCAGAGAGCCAAGATTACGTTGGTTTGAATATGTGCTGAGGAGGGATGCAGAGTATATTGGGAAAAAGATGCTAAGGATGAAGCTACCAGGTAACAGGAAAAGAGGAAGGCCTAAGATAAGGTTTATGGATGTGGTGAGAGAGGACATGCAGGTGGCTGATGTGAGAGAGAGCAAGATACAAAGGACAGGACGAAATGGAAACAGATGATCTGCTGTGGCAACCCCTAACGGGAGCAGCCTTGCTATCAGAAAATAGGAGGCAGTGCAGACTTAGCTTCTGCAACTTTTTGTTAACTACTGTGTCCTGGTCTGTATACAGTATTGTAGAAATGATTGAGTTGTAGTAGACAGAGTTCAGAATAGCTCAAATAAAATGGTAATATAATCCACCAGGGAGTTCTTTCTAGAAACATATGTGGATTAAAATGTAAATTCTGTGGCAACACAGATAACACATAGAGATCAGTATAATTCTTCAGCTCAGACTAATGGTAAAAAAGTGTTTCTGAGTGCAGTGGCACAGAAACAGGACTATGACCGAGCTAATTCAAGCTTGACTAGCAGCTCTAGAATGGGAGAAGCTGAGAATCAGGGTGGAGAGAAGCAGCTTGGGCATGGCTAACCCTCTTCAGGAAGGGGGAAAGGGTTTCTAACTGTAATATGATACATCCCCAATGATAACAAAGTAACCATAATCACAGAGTAGACTGGTGTTAGCACTTCAGCAATGAAAGGGAGGCCAGAGCTGACTGATGCTATATGCAGGGATGTAGGAGACATTGTAGCCTAGCCCAGTTATGGCATGGAAACCTTTCTTGGCATGCAAGACAGAGTATGTGATGCTGCTGGTTGCTCTACTTTACTTCCTGTCCTGCCATTGGTGTTTGATATGCAATGTGACTCTCTTCCACAGGAGGGGGGGTAGGGTGCTGGGGCAATGAACCTATCTTTCAATTTAGTTTTGTTTATTACCTGATGTAACCTGAAATTTCTTGTTCTGGTGTTGGTTGCACTATCTGATGTATCAAGAAAGAGAACATCATGAATTATAGTGCCTCTGTGGACATGTAAGGCAAGGCACAGTTCTCCCCTTAAGAGCCTTCATGACACAGAGTACAAGGACAGTTATTATGGCTTTTCCTGATAGCTAAGATTTTTAAAGACTCATAATCCTTTTCATTTAGAACCTTGGCAGTTTTTCAAGTTTTTGAAGTGTCTAGTCAGATACATAGAAAAGGTTGCATTATAGGTTCAGGGTGGGGCAGCCGCGGTAGTGCAGCGGTTAGCGTTGTCGCCTCACAGCAAGAGGTTCTCCGGTTCAATCCCCGACTGATGTGCCTTATGTGCAGAGTCTGCATGTTCTCCCTGTGGTCATGTGGCTTTCCTCCAGGTGCTCCGGTTTCCTCCCACATCCCAAAGACATGCTATAGGTGGACTTGACACTCTAAATTGGCCCAAGGTGTACGTGCGTGCATGTGTGTGCCTTCTGTGGAAGGTTGGACACCGGGCTGGCAACTTGACACCGTAAAAACTCCACTGCCAATCATGAGTGGACAGATGATCCGCTGTGGCGACCCCTAACTGGGAAAAGCCGAAAGAAGAAGAAGACAGTTCCCAGGCTAACTATCCTAAAAGGCCTTTTTAACCCTGGCTATGTTTTCCAGGTGTATTTGACAGATTTTGATGCCACATGTTTTATAGGGGTATAACTTGGGCATGAGTGGTCATTTACTTACAAGCTTCCTGTTTCCAATAAGGACATAAGTGGCAGACCAGGGGTAAATTTATTATTCTCCAACCACTGATCTAGACTGCACTTGAAGAAGTGCAGAGAGGAACTGTGATCACATGGAAAGGAATTCTGTTCCAGAGAATCAGTAATCTCTGATATACATGCCTGTATATCCAGCATGTGTTATTTATGTTCCATATGAGGCATAGGCCCCTAAACTGGGTGTTTATATTCTATAAGGGGTCTACCCAGGGTAACGTACAGGGGAAATTAACTTCTTTGGTTTTAGGTGAGATGCCCTTTGTAATTAATTGTGAGCTAGAAAATGATTTTCTGTTTGCATTTGCTACACAGAGATTGAGGGAGTGGGAGCCATTGCCCCAGGTGCCCAAGTCCCAGATCACAAACTCACCGGTGGGAGGGTGTCATTGTTGCAGTAAGTGGTAGGTAGGTTGGTATTTGCTGTCTTCCAAAGGAGATGTACTTAACTTTTGTTTTAAGCCCCTTTTCAGTGCACCAAAAGTTATTGCATTTATGTTCCATTTGAACAATATTAATGTCATTGTTGTATTTAGCTACTACACCCAATTGCCAATCATTAGCAAACGTAGTCAGTCAGAGATCATTGTTGTCAGTGTTTAGGTCATAGAAATAAATAGAAATAAATGCCAAAAAGGAGAGGACTGGGAGAGAGCACTGGTAAATGCCACTGATCACCTTTTCCTAAATGAAGAGATATCAACATCCTGACAACATGTATTCTGTCCTTGAACCAGTTTGTAATCCATCTTACAAGATAGGGATCAATGTTTTAAGGCCATTAACTATCCCATCCTGTAGTCTGGTGTTAAATGCCTTTGACAAATTCAGGTAGGTAGCTTGAGCAGTATGACTAGGGTCTGCCACCTGCATGACCTTTCCAAAACAAGGACACACAATTTTGTAGACTTGACCTACACTTAACAAACCCAAATCATTGGGGACAGAGACTGTTCAATTGTTTAATGTCTTTGTTTATGAATGATGATGCATTTCATAGCTTTGCAAACAAAACTAGTAAGGCTAATTGGTCTGCAGTTTCCTGTGTTAGTGGTGAGGCCACGGTTATGGACAGACAACTTTAGTGCAGATCACCATGACTAAGGAAGACACCCTGTGGAAAGGTTTAGACTGATAAACTTATGAATCAGCAAGCATCTGCTCTATTTATTAGACTATTAAACAACTTGACATATTGTTGAGATACATAGAAGAGGTGTTTTCAGTTTTGGAGAGTGCTTTAAAGATATGATCCCTTGAGATAGTGTGTGGGAGTGACTCAGGAATATTTGGAATGTGGATGATAGTCTCATGGGAGAAATTTGCAGCAAATGTATTTAGTAGTATTTTTGCAATATCTATTATTGGAACTGAAAGTGCCATTATAGATATGTTTGAAGCAGCGATGTGAATTATTCTTTAATTTTTTAACATAGCTAAAGAAGGACTTCTAATTATCCTTAGCCTCAGAAGCTATCCTACATTCACAGGGTACTCTGCTGGTCTTTATAGCTGCCTTCATTTTCTGGGTAAGGCATTTTATATTTCCTTGCAATGGGGGATTCTGACCTTACAAGACAATCTAAGCAGTCTTGCTTCATTTGCATAATTTTTTGATATCTACTTAACACCAGTGTGGTTCATTGTTTAATTTGACTCTACATTTGGCAATTTAGAAGACTTCTCAGTCAGTGCATTTATCTAAATTAACATGTGGCATAGATGGTTGCATATCCTGAATCTACAGTGGGGATAACATAGATACATTTTGATACGTCATTGTACAACTGTAAAATATTTGATTTTTTGAAATTTCTAAAGAGGGTTGTGTCAGTTACCATGGGTGTGGATGTCTTTATGGTAGTAGCAAGCAGTTTGTGGCCTAGCTAATGTAATGAGGGGCCAGCGATTGATAGGGAAACATGTTAGGGCCATGTTTGTAAGCTCAAGGTCCAGGATATTACCACTCTTTGTGGTATTTTGGACAGTTTGATCCAGGGAATTCTCATTCATCCACTGTGAGATGCTTTTTGCATAACCGGTGTTAAAAGTGAAAGTACTCCACTCTACAGAGGTGTAGTTGAAGTCACTGAGGACTGAAAGTTTTCATGATCCTATGCTGCCAGGGAAGAGGACTGCTAACAAGCTGTAAGTTAAAATTCTGACTTACCTAGTGTGAGCTGAAGTTACATGAGCTCACTTGGGAGGGGGTATCACTTTGGAAGGGATAAACCCCTGACAAATGCTAAGCCATCTCCATCATTACCAGAGGGCTTGAAGGCATGATAGACACAGAACCACAGCATGGATGGGGTGTCTCCATGACACCTATAGCATGTCTTGGAGACTATGCAGATATAGACTTATCCTAGATGGGCAGTTGTTGTCCGTTTATGATGTGATTTGTAAGTTATGTTGGTATATTCATTAGAGAAACTCAGCAAAAAGAAAAAAAAAAGCATGCTAGAGTCAGCAAAGGCTTTGGCCAGGATGTGGAAGCCTTTTAACAGACCAACTTTTGCAAAGCAGGTAGGATTGTCAATTTCCTCATACCAGAGAGATATATATAATGCCCCCCCACCCATGTAATGACACCAGCTATTTAACCAGTTGTTGAATCCAATTATCTTTTCCCTAGGCTTCTTTCTAAGTGAGGGTAGAATACCTCTCAAAAGCAGACCCTTATCCTTGACTAATGTATGGTTAGCAAGTCCTTCTGCATGTTTGTCATGGACTTTTGTGATACATCATTCATTACAACATTGACTATTATCATGCCATAGTCAGACTTACAAGTGCATCAAGTCCTGAGGTCTCTTGGTATGTCAGCAATCCTGGCTCCCAAGAGACTGCTACCTGTAGCCCTGTCCTTGTTCAGCCTAGAGAGCAAGGAGTCAGTGTGTCTAACAAGCGCAATACCATTATACATCAAGGTGTTATGTTGACAGTGACATATTGATACAAGCACAATACCATTATACATCAAGGTGTTATGTTGACAGTGACATATTGATACAAGCACAATACCATTATACATCAAGGTGTTATGTTGACAGTGACATATTGATACAAGCACAATACCATTATACATCAAGGTGTTATGTTGACAGTGACATATTGATACAAGCACAATACCATTATACATCAAGGTGTTATGTTGACAGTGACATATTGATACAAGCACAATACCATTATACATCAAGGTGTTATGTTGCCAGTGACATATTGATACAAGCACAATACCCTTATACATCAAGGTGTTATGTTGCCAGTGACATATTGATACAAGCACAATACCATTATACATCAAGGTGTTATGTTGCCAGTGACATATTGATACAAGCACAATACCATTATACATCAAGGTGTTATGTTGACAGTGACATATTGATACAAGCACAATACCATTATACATCAATGTGTTATGTTGACAGTGACATATTGATACAAGCACAATACCATTATACATCAAGGTGTTATGTTGACAGTGACATATTGATGAAGGTTTCAAAAAGAAGATGCATGGAGGTTCATTGCTGCCCATTCTGAAGAGTTCTTGGAGGCTTTTCTAATGATTTTTAATGGATCAGTGTATGACAGCTTAATGTTGTCAGTATGAGGATGCTGCATGCATATAGGTGCAGTAAACAGTGTGGTGCTCACTGCATGAATGAGATTTCAAGAGAGCTGCTTCTAAGTTAGCTATCTGTTCACACCTCTTGCAGATTTCATGTGTGTGTTTAAGTGAGGGTTTATTTTCAGTCAGGATGAGGCAGTTCTTAAGCCACCTTTGGATACTAAGTGCTAGAAGGCTGGAAATAGGAGGAGATACTCTGCTACCTTTCCATGCTATCCAGTGATATTCTTTATACAGGAACTTGGGGGATGAAGAAAAGAAAGAGCAACATCAGACAAGATACATAAGAAAAAAACAACATGCAAACTAGCATATCTGCTAACAAGTCTGTGCTGGTCAGCACATGCATGTACAGCCTCTGGGCTAGACTCAGACTAGACTATGGATTAGACAGCTGCGCACACTGACTGCAGTATAGAGCAAAATTAGAAAAGTAAAAGACCAATGAAAAGCAGCTACAGATTGACAAATTAATGCCTGGCTACATAGAAACAGCAACAATTAATGTCTTCTTTGTTACAATCACCAGTAATCTTTCAAAATAGTTCCCATACTAGGTCAGAAAAAAAGCAAATTTAAAACAGTGAAACAGTGATTTATATAGAAATAGGCAAAACAGATTAAATTCAACAAACATAGGAAAATGGCTTTAAATGCAGTCCAAACATGCAAAACAATACATTTCCTGAGTTATATCTAGCATAACAAACTGCAATTGATTTGATTAAGTGGTTTGTCCACTGTCATACACTAAAGAAATTGAATGTTAAACAATTAAACACCAGATGGAGAACTGTAAGGGGGGGGGGGAGTGTTACGGATGTAGGGGAGGTAAAATACTACATTGACTTAAAGGGCAGGGCATATACGCTTACTATTTCTTTTTTGTTGTCTGTAAGGCAAACATAAAGTAATGAAGTACCCTGGCAAGTCATAATCATAACTTTCTATCTAGTACTTCATAACTTAAAGAATGCTTAATGTGCTCATTATCAGGACCTTTTTAATTCAAACAAATTATCTGCATCCAGATTTCCAAGCTTCACAATTTACCTAAGGTTAGTAACATGCTGTTTGTTGGCCTGCAAAATACAAGCTTTTCCTCACTTTTGGCAATGACTGGCCCAAAAGTGCCTGTCCGAATATTCTGATTGTTACTTAGCTAAATTCCAGTTCCATTTAAAGCAAGAGAAGAATTCTGCATACCCTCGAAGTACAGTGATCAGTGAGATAATATCGATAAAGCAGGAGATACAGACTACAGCCCCAAGCAATGTGGTGGACATCTTTGCCTCACAGGTAAAAAGTAATTTTGCTTATTGGAAGCTGTATTCACAGTTTCTCTTGAATATGTCACCCTAGATCCTTATTATTTTGCCACCAAGTAGGAATGTAGGGTTGAAATGGATTTGCAAAGTACATCCCCAAAAACTGGAATTTCTACAGTTACAACATAAGCAAAGAGAGATACTTAATCCAATCCTATGTCTATCAGATATGCATTTCTGAAGTCACTCATGCCTAAATACTAAGCTATGTGCAACACTTGTTACCTTAATGAAAATTTTCACATTTTATATCCATTGCATTTATCACATTCTAAACTGAATGCATTTGTGTGCCTCACGCTACTTATTTGTATTCTATATGCATATGTTAGTGCATATACTAAAATGTATAATGGAAGCAATTCATAGAACAAAATTACTCTGGACTCTTCTGTAATCTTCAGTGTGGTGAAAGTGATCCAATACATTGATTGCTGGAATATTTTTAGCACCTGTCTCACACAGTGCATCTAGCTTCTGTGATATATGGCCTGAAAGGGCACTGAATGGAACAGTAAATCTTAACATGAGTCTATAACCGTTAAAAGAAAATGCTTCAGGGAAAGAAAACTGCACAGCTATCCTTGCTGCAGAATCTTTTTGGTCTTTATAGCCCTTCTCTAGGTATTAAGAAAAGCTAGCAATATATTTCCCTTCAAAGTCATTGACATGCAATACAGTTTCTTTTAAGGGCTTGAAGTGTTGATGCAAACAAATAAAAAAGCCAGTATGGCTTTCAAAAATGATAGACTATTGTAACTGAACCTGTCATAATAAATCTGTATTTGACATGCTTGTGACCACAAGTGTTAGGAGCTATTACAAAAACTGGAAATGTGTAAAAATATAAAGAAACAAATTACTTATTTGTCAATTATAGAGTTGTCTGAACTTAATGCATCTTACAGTAATGATATTAACAGAGCTTTTCAAAAACAACTTCTCTAAATTTTCCTGTAAAATAGAGAAAGGTCTAAGTTATTGAAACCTGAGATAAAATGGCCTTTTCCCTCCAAGATCTCTGAAACCCAAACTATGCTTTTCAGTGAAATGAAACATTCTTGGAGCTGATGGCTGCTAGCACACTGATTAGTAGATTTCAGGGTATAAACATACATTCTTCATGCATTTTAGATCAATATCATCCTTGCTGCAATGCTTTAACAAAAGTTGCTTGACTATTTTAATCATTTATGAATAAGGTGTATGTTTTTATTTTGATCAAAATATCCATAACTTAAAAAGGAAAGATTTGATTTGCCTTTTCAAAATAAAATGTTTCCTAAAGTGATTAGCAATAATGTGGCAGGATATTTGTAAAACCATTAAGTGAGACTGACAGCCAGACTTTAGAAAATGAGACTATGTCTTTAGATTTTTACTGCGGTGGTGGTGCTGCGGTAGCATTGTCGCCTCACAGTAAGACATCGTCCTGTTCGATTCTCAGTTAGTGTCTTCTGTGTGGAGACATGCGTGAATGGGCGTACCTTCGTTGAAGGTTGTGCGTCAGAGCTGGGAACTCGGCACATAAAAATCTACTGCCACTCATTAGCGGACTGGAGTTCTGCTGTGGCGACCCCTAACTGGGAAAAGCCGAAAGACACAACAACAACTACGTCTTTAGATTTTTGAATGAATGCAACAGCACTCAAGAGAACCAGTAGTCCTCCGAAACAGCAGATGAGTTTCCCAAATCCATTGCATTTTTTTTTATTTTGATTTAGAAAATACAGTGAAGAAATCCACAGAATAATATCGCTAGCACACTTCTACATAAACTTTGCTAAGTCAGTAAATCAACCAAAATAAATTAGCTTTGTTGTGCCTTCTGATTTTTTCAAGCTTTCAGTTTGCTAATACTTAGATGCCTTTTGTGCTTTCCTGCTGTTAAATGTATCAAAATCTTCATCATCAGAAAAGCTTAACAATAATGCAGCATTGCAGTTCTAATGGAAATGTATGACTAAGCTGTTTTCAATTCTTAGTATAGTTGAATAAATTATTGCATGTCCATGATTATAGTATGACTATATTTTCTTTATATTTTTGTTGTATTTTGTTTGTGGTTAATGTGCCTCTCAATAACAGAGGATGGCTCCATATTTCACTATTTTGTTAACCTCTTGTTTACATTTAATTCTTGGCTAATCGTTAAGCTCATTTTTAACTTGTTGGAACTACCCATTACAGAAAACACCCACTAAAGATATACATATTGGTGGACTCGGTATATAAAATTAGGCAGGCTTTGTGACAGGTCTGCTCCATAGGGGGTAGATGCACGAACAAAACAAGCTCTGATTCTGTCACCTAGCTCGTGGTACAGTACAAGATGACAGGTAAGAATCAGAGTACAACAAAACTTTACAGTCGTATCACAGCTCAGACATCAGCCTGTCAGCTTAACATTTCTTTTTATTAGACTTTTGATTGACCATCTTCACAGGACACCTGCCAGATATAAATCCCTCCTGGTCTTTTTAATTTCAGTCTCCAGCTCTTATCCTCATTAATGAGAGTGACACAGAATTTCACATCCATACCTACCGCATTGTTAACCTGTGGTTATGATTCATGCTCAATTATTAATGAAATCCCCACTGGACTTTTGATGAAATGTCCTGATACTGCATTCATTTATTTTCATAAATGCAAAGGTTGGGAAAAAAAGGATTTCACTGAAGATGCCTGCTTTTATATGTTTTGTGTATTTGATGAAATGATAATCACTGATAACATTTATTGTGTTACATGACACAATTCAGTACTCAGAAATTTTCTACTATTTCCTGCTGCCCTTCATGTAAAAGCAATGACTCTTTCTAGTAATTAGATTAAATGTGTGCATTAGAGCAGCAAGTGCTAAAACCACTGTGGTCGAAGTTAAGCCTTTAACACATTAGTATATCAGATATGTGAGGCCTGTCTAGAAAATTAATTTAGAAAAAAATAACATTCCATGTAATGCATTAATCAAGATATACTGATTCTAGAAAATAGCCTCAAACTGTATGGTTAGGAAAAGTGCTCTCAGATAACTTAAAAACAATAGAGACGAAGCTACTAGATAGTCATGCTTCAAACACACCCACTGACATAACTAACATAGCAGTCTGGTTGCATACTGTGTAATTTGAAATGCAGTTTACTTTCACAGCTGCAAATAATCCAGTAATGCATAGTCTCATTGTTAGGTTAAGTGAATCTGTAGTAAAGAATTATCATTAGCTCATACAAAAGCAGAAATTCCTCGTAATGTAGAATGACACTGTGCAATCTACCATGGATAATAACAACAAAAACTGGCAACCTTTTACCTTCATTAAAACTCATCAGTGAACTATGCCATATGCCAATTTGGTAAAGCCTGTCTGACTTAAGGTCTTATGTTTTACATTTTGGTGACCATTTTACTATTTTTTACATTTCCCAGGAATACACAATACAGGGAGAGAATATTAGAAGAATTCCAGTGCCATTTTTATAGCACAGCTTATCCAAAAAAAGATGCATGACATATTGCATATATCAGATTATCCAATCAGTTTTATTTCAGTGCCTAAACAACTAAGAAAAACATAAAAGACAAATAAAATATTTGGTGACATTTAACTGACAGTAAACCAGCAATAAATGTACACTGAATAAAATTTTATTCAATGTAGCAGAATCCAATAGAGCTTTAAAAGGACACAGGTATGTCTTATGAAAGAACTGTGTGTTACACACCTCCTGAAGCTATTCACAGTGGTAGACCCATAAATCTGCTAAATCAGTGGGTCCCATAGGCCAATACTCTTGTAAGAAAAACACTATAACTAGGATGACACAAGCTTCAACCTTTGGATTGTTAGCAGGCACAAGTTATCTGAGCAGAAGTGATGAAAAGGTCAGTAGGGCACAAGGAGATCTTTTAAATGTGTGGGATTCTGACTGTGTAAAACTTTAAATATCACCACAGAGACTTGGAAGGTGACTGTACCAGTGCAGAAGTCTGTGCATAATATTCAGGCTGTGACTAATGTATGCACAACTCAAAGTTCTCACAGGGAGTCTAAATGCGGAATTCTGAATGGTTTGCAACTTTTCAATCTCAGTAATACACAGCCGCTGGTAAAACAGCACTGCAATAATCCAGGTGAAATACAAGCAAGCCCTGTACAATCATTACTAAGTCTTCTGATGGTGTTAGATGCCTAATTCAAGCGATGTTCCGTATATTATGGCAACACAATTCAGCCTTTCACTGATATTCAGAAAATGAAAATCATCTAAGGTAGAGTGGAGGGAGTTAACGATTTCCTATGTGCATAGACATACTAGAAATATAAGTAGTAAGAAATTGATTCTAAATGCTAATCAATTCAGGAGTGTGTTTAGTCAATGTTTTTCATTGATGGGAGATATTGATTCTTGATCTGTTACTATGTTTTCTTTATATCAATGGATGTTTTTTATCTTTCTTAATATGTTACTGGTATTGTTTTTTATCAAATTAGTGGTTGGTTATCACATTTATTGTTGTTATTACAATAATAAAGTTGACTTTAAAAAAAGTCAACCATGGTTGACACTTGGTTCTAAAAATGTTAGCCAATCACTGACAAGTTGCACACAGATTACAGACCGCAGACTCAAACTATAATATGTTAACCCATAAAGAAAACAAGGAATGAGGTTAGGAGCTGTAGAGGACCTAAACACAGAAAAAAGGTCATAACAATATTTTTTTAGAAGAGTTTCCACTCATCAAAGGGTAACTTCCAGATATTCTTCAGTAAATCATAGCAAGTCATATACATGACACTTGCTTATATACCAAGTTACTAAATCCGTGGTCCCAAAACCTTAGAAAAAGGGAAGCACCTTGAAAATTAAAAAAAAGCAGACTCACATATCACATTTGCAGGACTATATGACAGCAAAACCTAATTATATGCAGCAAACTGCAAAGCATGCCCATCCAATGAGAAATGCCACAAAAGCGAAAAAAAAAATTTAACCAGAAAACAAATAGAAACTGCATGATTGATTGATTTTTCAATTAAAGTGTCTTTCATTGTTATTCATTTATTCATTCAGTGATTGGGGTTTCAGTAAAACTGACTTCAATGAAAATGACATTCTCTGAGAAAGGCAAACCACTTGATGATTGTACCAGAAATAACAATAGGTATTCATGCATTCCAGATGGTGAAGTGTGTGAAATGCAGCAGAGAGAGAGAGAGAGAGAGAGAGCAGAATTAAAGAGTAAAACCTTTAATGCCTAGCAAAGAAAAAGAAAAAAAAAATAGCACTTAGATGAGTGAATTTTCAGTGCTGTGGTAAGTGCTTTACTAGGACTGTGATAGATCCTAGAGTCCAGCAGACTGAATAAAGGATCCATGCTGTGTACTCACCATTTTTTCCCATCAAAAGGCACATGTGGGATAGAATGAAACCTCTCAAGGGATCAGAAGTGCTAGACTGGAGTCTGTGAGTGCAGACAGATAAAAAATACACTGCAATTCAAACAAAAACAATGTATTCTGAAATATACTATTAATACCTTTAGAGATGTTCTTTTTGTTTTTTTTTGTCATGGTGGATTCACACACACAACCCTGGTGGAGGGGGTGGGGTGGGGGGGGCTGCAGTACTCACAACCAAATGCTTTCTTTTGCTGAGATTGCTGTACCTCAGTGTAGGATAATGTCCTGCAATACTGCATTCTTGGCCTTAGTACATATTCCCCTGTTTTTGCACTTTCACTTTTGCTATTTAAGGGTCACCATTACGGTTCTCAGAATTTCAACAAATACATCACAAAGAATCTCAGAATTCTTAACTGGTACAACTGAACTAGGGCAATATGTGCTGATTATGGAAACAAGAGTATCTTGGCTAGGCTTGTAAGGGGCGCGTTCCATTAGCCTAGTAACTTCCTATGATCCTATGCCTCTTTTAATATAGATGGAAAAATTGCTAGTTTTTTAGAGATGACTAGGCAGTTCTGAAGATGAATGAACCAAAATCATTCAATAAAGGAAAAAATAGGGAATGCCCCTGGTCGAACTACAGGAAATGGGATATAAAATTTAAAGTAACTGCATGAACATATTCCATACTAGTTAGCTCATGTTACACTCAATTCCCATAATCCCTTATCACTGTTCTTTAATTTATTAACTTCCAAAGTTCACACAACTTTATCTGTACATTTACTTACTTCATGCCTGGTACCTTGGTTCAGCAATGTATTGACCTTAGTCTTACCATATTTATCCTTAGTTTCTTGCCATACTACGTGAACATTTCCATATATGTATTGTATTGTATTTCTATCCATTCTATATATTCCTTTATTACATGTTATGTAATTACTTCAGAAGTATGTATACTTAAAATGTGATCTGTGTTAATCTTTGTTCTTACTATTTGTTTACTTAAACTTTTTTTTGGGAGCTTTTCTCCTCCAGTCACTGTTGAAAAAGGGCTGCTAAGAACCCAGACAGACTAACCTGGTTAACAAATGTAAAAATAAATAACTAAATAAATAAAACTTATCTAAGTTTATGACATGAAACTCATCAAGCACCTAAACCAGAAAGTCTCTTTTTGAACAAATATATTGGCACTTGTAATGTTAACCAAGGTGAATGTATCACTGGCACATTACATGTTAACCAGGATGCATGTATCACTGGCACATGGCATGTTAATCATGATACATACATTAATGGCACACAGCATGTTAACCAAGATATGTGTATCAATGGCAAATGGCATTTTAACCAGAATGCATGTATCGTTCATATAGGGCATGTTAATCAGGATATATGTATCATTCATGCATGGCATGTTAACCAGGGTACCTGTATCATTGACACATGGCATGTTTACCAGGGAGTATGTATCACTGGCACATGGCAGGTTAACCAGGATTCATCTATCACTAGCACATGGCATGTTCACCAGGATTCATGTATCATTAGTATATGGCATGCTAACCGGGATGCATGTATCACTGGCACATAGCATGTTACCCAGGATGCATGTATCACTGGTACATGGCATGTTAATCATGGTACATGAATCATTTTCACATAGCATGTTAACCAGGATATGCGTATCACTGGCACATGACATTTTAACCAGGATGCATGTGTCACTGATGCATGTCATGTTAACCAGGATGCATGTATTATTGGCACATGACATGTTAACCAGGATGCATGTATCACTGGTGCATTGCATGTTAGTCAGGATGCATGTATCACTGGCACATAGCATGTTAACTGGGATTCATATATCACTGGCACATGGCATGTTAACTGGGATGCATGTATTATTGGCATATGGCATGTTAACCAGGATAAACCACCAACGACCAGCAAAAAACGATAGTGAACATGCAGTAATGAAGAAATAATGATTATTTATTTATAATTCCTTCAAATCCAGACCGGTTTCGGCTATTCAGCCTTTATCAATGAATACAATAAAGTTTTTTTGAATGAAATGAAGCAGCCTGCATTTATACTAGTCTCCGATTACCTGGAAGCAATATTAAGGCACCACCCAGTGGCTGGAGTAGCAAAGTGCATGTTCCATTCTTGATTAAAGCATATGACCAGTGACATAAAAATGCCAGAGGTGTAGATATTAAGTCATATTTTTAAAGATAAAAATCAAAACTCTGGAAGTAAGCCATTATATGACATACATATTACAAGGTAATAGACCAATACCATAGTCACTATTTGTGAATGCATATCATAGTGTAAAAAAGCAGAAAATATATACCACTAGTATATATATATTTTGAAGGGTGATAACCACAAGTTCAAAAGAACTGAATAATAATGAACCAAGTACTGATCATATAATATATTACAAAATAAGGCAAAAAGAGTATAGTGGCCTCATTCTCAGCTATATTATAGATTATAATAAACTGAAATAATATGCTTGTAGATAATACAAGTTCAACATTGTAATTGTACAATATTCAATGTTTAACGCCAACATACCAGATACGAATACCAAACCATACATATACATATTCGTATCCTGAACAATTTTTTATCATGCTTTATAGAGTATAATATGAGCGTTGGTAGGCCTAACCACCATTGAATGGTTTGTTCTAATTCTTGATCTATATGAATGTTTGTTGTTGTAACCATGATTATGAAATCCTCCAGTGTTCAGTGAAACTCACAGATGGTCATTCAGACCTGGGGGGAATAAATATCCAAGGGTGGTTATCCAATATTGTTCCTTGTGGTTTAAAATTGTGTGCCAACCCTGTTGGTTGTTCCTATCTCCCTGAATTTTGACAATGATCATGAACATAAACTGGGCATTGGGATGTTGTATCGTGTGTCTGTATAAAGCATGTGTTTCTTTTTTGTTCCTCATGTCACTACGATGTTCTGTCATCCTTATTCTAAGAGACCTAGAGGTTTGACCAACACAAAAAGCTTTACATTGGCAGGTAGCTAAGTAAATAACCCATGTACTGCTGCAATTACCAAACACCCTGGTTTTAAATACCCGATTGGTGTTGGCACTGGTGAATTCTTTTAGTGTACTAACTTGTAAACAGGAGCAGCAGTGACCACATGGAAAAGTACCAATTAGTTTGTCACCACTGATGGTGGTCTGATGATATATCGCACCTCCCCCTTCTCTGTTTTTGTAATGTGAAAATAGCCCTCCCAAATTCTTGCCTCTTCTGTATGACATTTGACATTGAGGGCCTAGTATTGACCTTAAAGTGTCATTAGCCAAAAGAATTTTCCAGTTGCAATTAAGTATATCCCTGACAATAGGTTGGTTCCTGCCATATGTGGTGACAAATCTCAAGATAGAATCCTGATGAGCATGCTCTGATTTTTTGTATTGTAACAATGTTCTCCTGTCTATGGTTTTGCTCCATGAACTAGCTTGATATATAGCTATATCTCTATATCCTCTGTCCTGAAATCTATGGTATAAATCAAGTCTGGCATGTTCAAATTCATCATGAGATGAACAAATGCGTCTGATATGCATAAATTGAGACTTAGGGATGTTGCGGATGGTGTGGTTTGGGTGCATACTGGAGGCGTGTAACAAGATATTGTATTGAGGGTATTTTCTAAATGTTTTGGTACTTAGAGTATCATCTGCGTTACGGTAAACAGTAACATCCAAAAAATCTATGGTACTCCTGTTACATGTAACCGTAAACTCAATACCCCAAATGTTACCATTCAGGTACTCCATAAATTCCTTTAGATATGCTTCATCCGTCTTCCACACCTTCCAGCAATCATCCAAATATCGTCGCCAGATATCAATTTCCACCATGTAAATATTGTGTGATTTGTCATATATCATACATTCTTCAAAATAGGCCATGAATAAGTCAGCATAAATGGGTGCAAAGGAAGCTCCCATTGCTGTCCCTTGTAGTTGCCAAAAGCATTCTCCATGGAAATAAAATACATTTTTGTTTAATACATGTTCCGCCATGCAGACAAGTAAGGTGTTGAAGCCCAGAGGATATAAGTTTGTTCTTTCAAGCCAGTATTGCAGGGATTGTAATCCCACCCAGTGTGGAATACTTGTGTATAAAGATTTAACATCCAATGTGCACATTAACCAGTCTGGTTCTAGCTGTGTATCCTCCAAAATTTGTAAAAAGTGAGTGGTGTCCTGTAGTCGGGCCCTAACTGATGTTAAAAGGGGTTTGAGATACTGTGTTAGAAATGCTGATAGTGGTTCTGTAAAGGACCCTATCCCTGATACAATGGGTCTACCTGGGGGGTTTGAAATGGACTTATGTATTTTTGGGAGAAGATATAAGATTTGTTTCTGTGGGTCTTTTACAGTAAGATGTTTAACAGTATTTTTTGTTATGATACCCTCATCCTCAGCTAGTTTCAGAAAAGAGTCTATTTCTTTTTTAAAAACCCCAGTCGGGTCAATGTACATTTGCATATAACATCTAGTATCAGCTAACTGTCTTTTCCCCTCATCAAGGTATTCCCCAATGTTCATAACCACCACGGCACCACCCTTGTCTGCAGGTAGAATGGCAATGTCGCGATTATGCTTTAATTCCTCTAAGGCTGCCTTTTCCATGGGTGACATATTCTGGCCCAGAATTTATGATTCATTATGATGAAAATGTAAATCCCTGAGAACAGATTGTTGGAAAATAGAGACATGTTTGTTCATGGGTGGTTGAAAGTCTGATTTCAAAAATTTGAAATCAAGTGATCTTTGGGAGGTGTTGTCTGAAAAGAATAATTTCAAATTCAGGTTACGACAGAAAGACAAAACATCCTTAACAATGCTATGTTCATTAATAAAAAAACTAGGAATAAAACCAAGTCCTTTATTAAGTAGTTTAGTTTGTACATCTGTCAGTTGAACATTAGAAAGGTTCAAAACATTATGAAACTCAAATTCCATCAACTCAACATTGTTTGTAACAGCCCTTCCATGGAATTGGATCTTATTCCTATATTTGTGCTTGCGACCCCCTCGTCGCTTGTTTGTATGTCTAAAGGGTACTGAACATTAGTTTTTTTGCTTCTGGGTGATTCTCGATAGTTATTACAGTCATTGTCTGTGCAAGATGAGTCATCCCCTGAGGTACTAGCTAAAGTCTTGTCAGAGGATTTTAGAATAGACCTAGGCCTTTTCTTGGGTTTGTTTCCTCGTGTTTTTTGAGCAAAATCATAGAATCTCACAGTTTTTAATGTATCAAAAGGACGGCCTCTTTGGTAATCAGTACAGTCCCTATTGAACTTACGTATTTTCCTATCTTTAGTTAGTTGGTCAAAATTAGCCAGATCTTTGGATAATTTACTAACCAAAGTGGCATATGTTGGTTGTGATTCATATTTCTTACATTCTTCACATGAAGCTTTAACTTCCATTAAACAAATGTCCACCATTCTCTCATAATAGGGTGCAAGGATCTTGACAAAAGTCATTGTTGGAGAGCTTGGTTCCATTCTTTGGTCAGCCTGTCCTCCGACCTACTGACCAAAGGCTGTAACTTAACCCTAAGTCCTCTTGGTGTGATATCCTTATTAATATATGCCTTAAAAAGTCTGAGGTGCCATATATTGGCACGTAAGTTTTTAAGATCCTTGTTGAATTGGTTGAAGGCCATTTCACAACCATTGTTAATGTTAATATTTGAGCCACTCGGATTATTGCTTGACATGTTATTCATACCAAACACCCCAATATCATGTCGATCAGCACATAATCCCATTACTAGTTGCTCCAAATCCATTTTTCCAATGTATTTATGAATTTTGACCAACTAGAAACCAAATCTGTTTCAATCAATATGTCCAAATTAGTAATAGTTCAACAGGGACTGCACTGAGAACCTAGGTGTCAATAAAAAATATATAAATATTTTTTAACAGTTTCAGTGGTGATAAACTAATTGGTACTTTTCCATGTGGTCACTGCTGCTCCTGTTTACAAGTTAGTACACTAAAAGAATTCACCAGTGCCAACACCAATCGGGTATTTAAAACCAGGGTGTTTGGTAATTGCAGCAGTACATGGGTTATTTACTTAGCTACCTGCCAATGTAAAGCTTTTTATGTTGGTCAAACCTCTAGGTCTCTTAGAATAAGGATGACAGAACATCGTAGTGACATGAGGAACAAAAAAGAAACAAATGCTTTATACAGACACACGATACAACATCCCAATGCCCAGTTTATGTTCATGATCATTGACAAAATTCAGGAGATAGGAACAACCAACAGGGTTGGCACACCATTTTAAACCACAAGGAACAATATTGGATAACCACCCTTGGATGTTTATTCCCCCCAGGTCTGAATGACCATCTGTGAGTTTCACTGAACACTGGAGGATTTCATAATCATGGTTACAACAACAAACATTCATATAGATCAAGAATTAGTACGAACCATTCAATGGTGGTTAGGCCTACCAACGCTCATATTATACTCTATAAAGCATGATAAAAAATTGTTCAGGATACGAATATGTATATGTATGGTTTGGTATTCGTATCTGGTATGTTGACGTTAAACATTGAATATTGTACAATTACAATGTTGAACTTGTATTATCTACAAGCATATTATTTCAATTTATTATAATCTATAATATAGCTGAGAATGAGGCCACTATACTCTTTTTGCCTTATTTTGTAATATATTATATGATCAGTACTTGGTTCATTATTATTCAGTTCTTTTGAACTTGTGGTTATCACCCTTCAAAATATATATATACTAGTGGTATATATTTTCTGCTTTTTTACACTATGATATGCATTCACAAATAGTGACTATGGTATTGGTCTATTACCTTGTAATATGTATGTCATATAATGGCTTACTTCCAGAGCTTTGATTTTTATCTTTAAAAATATGACTTATATCTACACCTCTGGCATTTTTATGTCACTGGTCATGTGCTTTAATTAAGAATGGAACATGCACTTTGCTACTCCAGCCACTGGGTGGTGCCTTAATATTGCTTCCAGGTAATCAGAGACCAGTATAAATGCAGGCTGCTTCATTTCATTCAAAAAAACTTTATTGTATTCATTGATAAAGGCTGAATAGCTGAAACCGGTCTGGATTTGAAGGAATTATCAATAAATAATCATTATTTCTTCATTACTGCATGTTCACTATCGTTTTTTGCTGGTCGTTGGTGGTTTACATTGTTGGCTTGACCCTGCATGCCATCCTTGTATGGTTGTATGTTAACCAGGATGCATGTATTATTAGCACATGGCATGTTAACCAGGATGCATGTATCACTGGTACATGGCATTGTTAACAAAGATGCACATATCCTGTTAACCAGGATGTATGTATTGCTCATACATGGCAGGTTAACCAAGATGCATGTATCATTGGCACATGCATGTTAACCAGGATGCATGTATTACTGGTACATGGCATGTTAACCAGGATGCATGTATCACTGGTGCATGGCATGTTAACCAGAATGCATGTATTATTGGCACATGGCACATTAACCGGGATGCATGCATCTTTGGCACATGGCATGTTAACCAGGATGCATGTATCACTCATACATGGGAGGTTAACCAGGATGCATGTATCACTGGCCCATGGCATGTTAACCAGGATGCATGTATCACTGGTGCATGTCATGTTAAGCAGGATGCATGCATCACATGTTAACCAGGGTGCATGTATCATTTGCACATGGCATGTTAACCAGGATGCATGTATCATTGGCACATGGTATGTTAACCAGGATGCATATATCACTCATATATGGCAGGTTAACCAGGATGCATGTATCATTGGCACATGACATATTAACCAGGATGCATGTATCACTGGTGCATGGCATGTTAACCAGTATGCATGTATCATTGACACATGGCATGTTAACCAGGATGTATGTATCTTTGGTACATGGCATGTTAACCAGGATACATGTATCATTGGCACAATGCATGTTAAGCATGATACACGAATCCACTGGCACATAGCATGTTAACCAGGATGCATGTATTACTGGCACATGGCCTGTTAACCAGGATGCATGTATCACTGGTGCATGGCATGTTAACCAGAATGCATGTATTATTGGCACATGGCACATTAACCGGGATGCATGCATTTTTGGCACATGGCATGTTAACCAGGATGCATGTATCGCTCATACATCGGGAGGTTAACCAGGATGCATGTATCACTGGCCCATGGCATGTTAACCAGGATGCATGTATCACTGGTGCATGGCATGTTAAGCAGGATGCATGCATCATTGGCACATGGCATGTTAACCAGGGTGCACGTATCATTTGCACATGGCATGTTAACCAGGATGCATGTATCATTGGCACATGGTATGTTAACCAGGATGCATATATCGCTCATATATGGCAGGTTAACCAGGATGCATGTATCATTGGCACATGACATATTAACCAGGATGCATGTATCTTTGGTACATGGCATTTTAACCAGGATACATGTATCACTGGCACATGGCAAGTTAAGCATGATACATGAATCCACTGACATATAGCATGTTAACCAGGATGCATGTATTACTGGCACATGGCCTGTTAACCAGGATGCATGTATCACTGGTGCATGGCATGTTAACCAGAATGCATGTAGTATTGGCACATGGCACATTAACCGGGATGCATGCATTTTTGGCACATGGCATGTTAACCAGGATGCATGTATCGCTCATACATCGGGAGGTTAACCAGGATGCATGTATCACTGGCCCATGGCATGTTAACCAGGATTCATCTATCACTAGCACATGGCATGTTAACCAGGATTCATGTATCATTAGTATATGGCATGCTAACCGGGATGCATGTATCACTGGCACATAGCATGTTACCCAGGATGCATGTATCACTGGTACATGGCATGTTAATCATGGTACATGAATCATTTTCACATAGCATGTTAACCAGGATATGCGTATCACTGGCACATGACATTTTAACCAGGATGCATGTGTCACTGATGCATGTCATGTTAACCAGGATGCATGTATTATCGGCACATGACATGTTAACCAGGATGCATGTATCACTGGTGCATTGCATGTTAGTCAGGATACATGTATCACTGGCACATAGCATGTTAACTGGGATTCATATATCATTGGCACATGGCATGTTAACTGGGATGCATGTATTATTGGCATATGGCATGTTAACCAGGATAAACCACCAACGACCAGCAAAAAACGATAGTGAACATGCAGTAATGAAGAAATAATGATTATTTATTTATAATTCCTTCAAATCCAGACCGGTTTCGGCTATTCAGCCTTTATCAATGAACACAATAAAGTTTTTTTGAATGAAATGAAGCAGCCTGCATTTATACTAGTCTCTGATTACCTGGAAGCAATATTAAGGCACCACCCAGTGGCTGGAGTAGCAAAGTGCATGTTCCATTCTTGATTAAAGCATATGACCAGTGACATAAAAATGCCAGAGGTGTAGATATTAAGTCATATTTTTAAAGATAAAAATCAAAACTCTGGAAGTAAGCCATTATATGACATACATATTACAAGGTAATAGACCAATACCATAGTCACTATTTGTGAATGCATATCATAGTGTAAAAAAGCAGAAAATATATACCACTAGTATATATATATTTTGAAGGGTGATAACCACAAGTTCAAAAGAACTGAATAATAATGAACCAAGTACTGATCATATAATATATTACAAAATAAGGCAAAAAGAGTATAGTGGCCTCATTCTCAGCTATATTATAGATTATAATAAATTGAAATAATATGCTTGTAGATAATACAAGTTCAACATTGTAATTGTACAATATTCAATGTTTAACGCCAACATACCAGATACGAATACCAAACCATACATATACATATTCGTATCCTGAACAATTTTTTATCATGCTTTATAGAGTATAATATGAGCGTTGGTAGGCCTAACCACCATTGAATGGTTTGTTCTAATTCTTGATCTATATGAATGTTTGTTGTTGTAACCATGACTATGAAATCCTCCAGTGTTCAGTGAAACTCACAGATGGTCATTCAGACCTGGGGGGAATAAATATCCAAGGGTGGTTATCCAATATTGTTCCTTGTGGTTTAAAATGGTGTGCCAACCCTGTTGGTTGTTCCTATCTCCCTGAATTTTGTCAATGATCATGAACATAAACTGGGCATTGGGATGTTGTATCGTGTGTCTGTAAAAAGCATGTGTTTCTTTTTTGTTCCTCATGTCACTACGATGTTCTGTCATCCTTATTCTAAGAGACCTAGAGGTTTGACCAACACAAAAAGCTTTACATTGGCAGGTAGCTAAGTAAATAACCCATGTACTGCTGCAATTACCAAACACCCTGGTTTTAAATACCCGATTGGTGTTGGCACTGGTGAATTCTTTTAGTGTACTAACTTGTAAACAGGAGCAGCAGTGACCACATGGAAAAGTACCAATTAGTTTGTCACCACTGATGGTGGTCTGATGATATATCGCACCTCCCCCTTCTCTGTTTTTGTAATGTGAAAATAGCCCTCCCAAATTCTTGCCTCTTCTGTATGACATTTGACATTGAGGGCCTAGTATTGACCTTAAAGTGTCATTAGCCAAAAGAATTTTCCAGTTGCAATTAAGTATATCCCTGACAATAGGTTGGTTCCTGCCATATGTGGTGACAAATCTCAAGATAGAATCCTGATGAGCATGCTCTGATTTTTTGTATTGTAACAATGTTCTCCTGTCTATGGTTTTGCTCCATGAACTAGCTTGATATATAGCTATATCTCTATATCCTCTGTCCTGAAATCTATGGTATAAATCAAGTCTGGCATGTTCAAATTCATCATGAGATGAACAAATGCGTCTGATACGCATACATTGAGACTTAGGGATGTTGCGGATGGTGTGGTTTGGGTGCATACTGGAGGCTTGTAACAAGATATTGTATTGAGGGTATTTTCTAAATGTTTTGGTACTTAGAGTATCATCTGCGTTACGGTAAACAGTTACATCCAAAAAATCTATGGTACTCCTGTTACATGTAACCGTAAACTCAATACCCCAAATGTTACCATTCAGGTACTCCATAAATTCCTTTAGATATGCTTCATCCGTCTTCCACACCTTCCAGCAATCATCCAAATATCGTCGCCAGATATCGATTTCCACCATGTAAATATTGTGTGATTTGTCATATATCATACATTCTTCAAAATAGGCCATGAATAAGTCAGCATAAATGGGTGCAAAGGAAGCTCCCATTGCTGTCCCTTGTAGTTGCCAAAAGCATTCTCCATGGAAATAAAATACATTTTTGTTTAATACATGTTCCGCCATGCAGACAAGTAAGGTGTTGAAGCCCAGAGGATATAAGTTTGTTCTTTCAAGCCAGTATTGCAGGGATTGTAATCCCACCCAGTGTGGAATACTTGTGTATAAAGATTTAACATCCAACGTGCACATTAACCAGTCTGGTTCTAGCTGTGTATCCTCCAAAATTTGTAAAAAGTGAGTGGTGTCCTGTAGTCGGGCCCTAACTGATGTTAAAAGGGGTTTGAGATACTGTGTTAGAAATGCTGATAGTGGTTCTGTCAAGGATCCTATCCCTGATACAATGGGTCTACCTGGGGGTTTTGAAATGGACTTATGTATTTTTGGGAGAAGATATAAGATTTGTTTCTGTGGGTCTTTTACAGTAAGATGTTTAACAGTATTTTTTGTTATGATACCCTCATCCTCAGCTAGTTTCAGAAAAGAGTCTATTTCTTTTTTAAAAACCCCAGTCGGGTCAATGTACATTTGCATATAACATCTAGTATCAGCTAACTGTCTTTTCCCCTCATCAAGGTATTCCCCAATGTTCATAACCACCACGGCACCACCCTTGTCTGCAGGTAGAATGGCAATGTCGCGATTATGCTTTAATTCCTCTAAGGCTGCCTTTTCCATGGGTGACATATTCTGGCCCAGAATTTATGATTCATTATGATGAAAATGTAAATCCCTGAGAACAGATTGTTGGAAAATAGAGACATGTTTGTTCATGGGTGGTTGAAAGTCTGATTTCAAAAATTTGAAATCAAGTGATCTTTGGGAGGTGTTGTCTGAAAAGAATAATTTCAAATTCAGGTTACGACAGAAAGACAAAACATCCTTAACAATGCTATATTCATTAATAAAAAAACTAGGAATAAAACCAAGTCCTTTATTAAGTAGTTTAGTTTGTACATCTGTCAGTTAAACATTAGAAAGGTTCAAAACATTATGAAACTCAAATTCCGTCAACTCAACATTGTTTGTAACAGCCCTTCCATGGAATTGGATCTTATTCCTATATTTGTGCTTGCGACCCCCTCGTCGCTTGTTTGTATGTCTAAAGGGTACTGAACTTTAGTTATTTTGCTTCTGGGTGATTCTCGATAGTTATTACAGTCATTGTCTGTGCAAGATGAGTCATCCCCTGAGGTACTAGCTAAAGTCTTGTCAGAGGATTTTAGAATAGACCTAGGCCTTTTCTTGGGTTTGTTTCCAGGTGTTTTTTGAGCAAAATCATAGAATCTCACAGTTTTTAATGTATCAAAAGGACGGCCTCTTTGGTAATCAGCACAGTCCCTATTGAACTTACGTATTTTCCTATCTTTAGTTAGTTGGTCAAAATTAGCCAGATCTTTGGATAATTTACTAACCAAAGTGGCATATGTTGGTTGTGATTCATATTTCTTACATTCTTCACATGAAGCTTTAACTTCCATTAAACAAATGTCCACCATTCTCTCATAATAGGATGCAAGGATCTTGACAAAAGTCATTGTTGGAGAGCTTGGTTCCATTCTTTGGTCAGCCTGTCCTCCGACCTACTGACCAAAGGCTGTAACTTAACTCTAAGTCCTCTTGGTGTGATATCCTTATTAATATATGCCTTAAAAAGTCTGAGGTGCCATATATTGGCACGTAAGTTTTTAAGATCCTTGTTGAATTGGTTGAAGGCCATTTCACAGCCATTGTTAATGTTAATATTTGAGCCACTCGGATTATTGCTTGACATGTTATTCATACCAAACACCCCAATATCATGTCGATCAGCACATAATCCCGTTACTAGTTGCTCCAAATCCATTTTTCCAATGTATTTATGAATTTTGACCAACTAGAAACCAAATCTGTTTCAATCAATATGTCCAAATTAGTAATAGTTCAACAGGGACTGCACTGAGAACCTAGGTGTCAATAAAAAATATATAAATATTTTTTAACAGTTTCAGTGGTGATAAACTAATTGGTACTTTTCCATGTGGTCACTGCTGCTCCTGTTTACAAGTTAGTACACTAAAAGAATTCACCAGTGCCAACACCAATCGGGTATTTAAAACCAGGGTGTTTGGTAATTGCAGCAGTACATGGGTTATTTACTTAGCTACCTGCCAATGTAAAGCTTTTTATGTTGGTCAAACCTCTAGGTCTCTTAGAATAAGGATGACAGAACATAGTAGTGACATGAGGAACAAAAAAGAAACAAATGCTTTATACAGACACACGATACAACATCCCAATGCCCAGTTTATGTTCATGATCATTGACAAAATTCAGGGAGATAGGAACAACCAACAGGGTTGGCACACCATTTTAAACCACAAGGAACAATATTGGATAACCACCCTTGGATGTTTATTCCCCCCAGGTCTGAATGACCATCTGTGAGTTTCACTGAACACTGGAGGATTTCATAATCATGGTTACAACAACAAACATTCATATAGATCAAGAATTAGTACGAACCATTCAATGGTGGTTAGGCCTACCAACGCTCATATTATACTCTATAAAGCATGATAAAAAATTGTTCAGGATACGAATATGTATATGTATGGTTTGGTATTCAGATCTGGTATGTTGGCGTTAAACATTGAATATTGTACAATTACAATGTTGAACTTGTATTATCTACAAGCATATTATTTCAATTTATTATAATCTATAATATAGCTGAGAATGAGGCCACTATACTCTTTTGCCTTATTTTGTAATATATTATATGATCAGTACTTGGTTCATTATTATTCAGTTCTTTTGAACTTGTGGTTATCACCCTTCAAAATATATATATACTAGTGGTATATATTTTCTGCTTTTTTACACTATGATATGCATTCACAAATAGTGACTATGGTATTGGTCTATTACCTTGCAATATGTATGTCATATAATGGCTTACTTCCAGAGCTTTGATTTTTATCTTTAAAAATATGACTTATATCTACACCTCTGGCATTTTTATGTCACTGGTCATATGCTTTAATTAAGAATGGAACATGCACTTTGCTACTCCAGCCACTGGGTGGTGCCTTAATATTGCTTCCAGGTAATCAGAGACTAGTATAAATGCAGGCTGCTTCATTTCATTCAAAAAAACTTTATTGTATTCATTGATAAAGGCTGAATAGCCGAAACCGGTCTGGATTTGAAGGAATTATAAATAAATAATCATTATTTCTTCATTACTGCGTGTTCACTATCGTTTTTTGCTGGTCGTTGGTGGTTTACATTGTTGGCTTGACCCTGCATGCCATCCTTGCGGAGCGTATGGTTGTATGTTAACCAGGATGCATGTATTATTGGCACATGACATGTTAACCAGGATGCATGTATTATTAGCACATGGCATGTTAACCAGGATGCATGTATCACTGGTGCATGGCATTGTTAACAAGGATGCACATATCCTGTTAACCAGGATGTATGTATTGCTCATACATGGCAGGTTAACCAAGATGCATGTATCATTGGCACATGCATGTTAACCAGGATGCATGTATTACTGGTACATGGCATGTTAACCAGGATGCATGTATCACTGGTGCATGGCATGTTAACCAGAATGCATGTATTATTGGCACATGGCACATTAACCGGGATGCATGCATCTTTGGCACATGGCATGTTAACCAGGATGCATGTATCACTCATACATGGGAGGTTAACCAGGATGCATGTATCACTGGCCCATGGCATGTTAACCAGGATGCATGTATCACTGGTGCATGGCATGTTAAGCAGGATGCATGCATCACATGTTAACCAGGGTGCATGTATCATTTGCACATGGCATGTTAACCAGGATGCATGTATCATTGGCACATGGTATGTTAACCAGGATGCATATATCACTCATATATGGCAGGTTAACCAGGATGCATGTATCATTGGCACATGACATATTAACCAGGATGCATGTATCACTGGTGCATGGCATGTTAACCAGTATGCATGTATCATTGACACATGGCATGTTAACCAGGATGTATGTATCTTTGGTACATGGCATGTTAACCAGGATACATGTATCATTGGCACATGGCATGTTAAGCATGATACACGAATCCACTGGCACATAGCATGTTAACCAGGATGCATGTATTACTGACACATGGCCTGTTAACCAGGATGCATGTATCACTGGTGCATGGCATGTTAACCAGAATGCATGTATTATTGGCACATGGCACATTAACCGGGATGCATGCATTTTTGGCACATGGCATGTTAACCAGGATGCATGTATCGCTCATACATCGGGAGGTTAACCAGGATGCATGTATCACTAGCCCATGGCATGTTAACCAGGATGCATGTATCACTGGTGCATGGCATGTTAAGCAGGATGCATGCATCATTGGCACATGGCATGTTAACCAGGGTGCACGTATCATTTGCACATGGCATGTTAACCAGGATGCATGTATCATTGGCACATGGTATGTTAACCAGGATGCATATATCGCTCATATATGGCAGGTTAACCAGAATGCATGTATCATTGGCACATGACATATTAACCAGGATGCATGTATCTTTGGTACATGGCATTTTAACCAGGATACATGTATCACTGGCACATGGCAAGTTAAGCATGATACATGAATCCACTGACACATAGCATGTTAATTAGGATGCATGTATTACTGGCACATGGCCTGTTAACCAGGATGCATGTATCACTGGTGCATGGCATGTTAACCAGAATGCATGTATTATTGGCACATGGCACATTAACCGGGATGCATGCATCTTTGGCACATGGCAAGTTAACCAGGATGCATGTATCACTCATACATGGGAGGTTAACCAGGATGCATGTATAACTGGTGCATGGCATGTTAACCAGTATGCATGTATCATTGGCACGTGGCATATTAACCAGGATGCATGTATCTTTGGTACATGGCATTTTAACCAGGATACATGTATCACTGGCACATGGCAAGTTAAGCATGATACATGAATCCACTGACACATAGCATGTTAACCAGGATGCATGTATTACTGGCACATGGCCTGTTAACCAGGATGCATGTATCACTGGTGCATGGCATGTTAACCAGAATGCATGTATTATTGGCACATGGCACATTAACCGGGATGCATGCATCTTTGGCACATGGCATGTTAACCAGGATGCATGTATCACTCATACATGGGAGGTTAACCAGGATGCATGTATAACTGGTGCATGGCATGTTAACCAGTATGCATGTATCATTGGCATGTGGCATGTTAACCAGGATGCATGTATCTTTGGTACATGGCATGTTAACCAGGATACATGTATCACTGGCACATGGCATGTTAAGCATGATACACAAATCCACTGGCACATAGCATGTTAACCAGGATATGTGTATCACTGGCACATGGCAATTTAACCAGGATGCATGTATCGCTCATACATGGCAAGTTAACCGGGATGCATGTATCAATGATGCATAGCATGTTAACCAGGATGGATGTATCACTGGAACATGGCATGTTAAACAGGATATATGTATCGATCATACATGGCAGGTTAACCAGAATGCATGTATCATTGGCACATGGCATACTGTTCAGACTGTTTAATATTACCACCTAGAGATGCTTTACTCTTTTTCATCTGCAAATATCAGTAGTTTCTGTACAAGGCACCTTTCTTCTTTTTTTTCCAGAATGTCACCCTACCATCTACCCTCCCCTCTCATACTTCCTATTTCTACATTTGTTCCACTTGGGGTCAGAGTGATCTTGGGACCATTCATTCCCCCCAGGTGAGGATTAGAATTTAGGAGTAATGCCATCATCCAAGATGGGGATTTAAACTTTGTGCCTCTCCCTACATTCCCCCTTGTAGCTACACCTTCTTACTCAAGTTTGCATCTGAAAACCATAAATACTGACACATAAGAGCTGTAGTTTGCAGCGATGTCCTCTGTTACTACAAGTACAAGCCATGCTACTTCTTCAATGATCAAATGTGTTCCACTCTCTCTAGTGTGGAACATAAACAACACTACCCACACTACTCTCATATCCTTCAGCCAGGTCTTCCAGCACCCAAACAGTTAATTGAGGTCATCCAGGGCTTAGTCAGGGATTTAGCCATGAAGTGGGCTACACAATCCTTCTCTTGAAATCTGATGTCTTTCAACCCTGAATCCATGCACACAAAGGACATAATGGATGATGCACAGACCTGGCACAGTCATAGGGTATCTACTCTAAAAGACCTCATTCTAATATGAGTTTTTTAACTGTTATAAGCAGTTCATTTTCGTCTAAGCTAATGACAATCCAGATATTTTTATAAGAAATTTTATATGGTTTACCATCAGCAGGTCGAACCTGACCCCATCAAATGATGGGATCATCGACCCACTTCCACAAAACCGACAATGTCGAATTCCGATATTGTCGAAATATGACTCACCAGAAACCTTGGAAAGGGCTTTAACATGGGTCAAGATGGGGCGAGATATGTACTTCAACAATGTTGGGTTCGACATCGTCACCGTTCGGCCTCCAGACGTTGACCTTCTAATCGTCACCATATATATATATATGTATATATATATATATATATATATATATATATATATATATATATATATATAAACACATATGCACACACACACACACACACACACACACACACACACACACATATATATATATATATGAACACACACACATATATATATATATATATATATGTGTGTGTGTGTGTGTGTATATATATATATATATATATATATATATATATATATATAAATTAATATATATATAAATGAACACACACACACACACACACACACACACACACACACACACACACATATATATATATATATATATATAGAGAGAGAGAGAGATACACACATTCACAATTCTAGTATTCCAGTTTCTCAAACTAAGGAAATGTCACAAAGTATTTCAATTGTATTTTCCATTTCTGAATATTGCCCTGGGCTTCAGTTTATGGCCATATATCTTGGCTATTTTACAATAAGTTGCATTCTAAAATTTCAGATGAAATTTTAAAAGATTTTAAAAGATTTTAATGAAATATAATACTGCCATCTGAGAATTTTGCCTTAAACTTGTGACTATGTTGTCAAAGTATGAGATTATTTCATAATCAAGAACTGTACTTTAATAATTTATTTCATGAAGAATATTTACATGTACATTCACGAAAATAGTGACAGCTTCTGGCATTTAGACACTACATTCATTTAACAAATATAGCCTCATAATTTCTGTTTACTATAGTTGTATCTTAACGAGCAGTTCAGACATTTCCTCACACTAGTCTGTTTTATTTATAGGTGCCACTTTTCAGGACAGAGAAGCATTATTTATTTTGTATGAGGGATATGGCTCTCTACTCAGTTTGCAAATTCACCCTTCTTATTAGACATTCAACTTATCTCAGCTTTTATTTATGATGTTACACTATAATCATATAGGTTCATAGGTTCATACTAGGCTATCTGCCCGAGGGCATTTACAAGCCTAGCCCATAGTTTTGTGGCTTACGCCACCCCTTTAGTATGGGGAACTATACCCATTATTTTGCTGTGCCTCTGTCGAGCAGTGACACTGAGGTAATCCCTGGGGTATATCTGCGATCTCCCATCCATTGGTCAAGATTTCTCTTGAACAAGGCCAGCGAGGTGCTCTGCCTCACATATACCGGGATTTTGTTCCACAGCATAGGGAGTCTTTGGGTGATGAATCTATCCCTCCAGCACGTCCTATTAATAGCCGTGTCAAGGTTTAAGTCTCCCGCCCTTGTGGCTCTGACGGATCTATATTTATTGAGGTGAAGCATATTCATCAAATCTGGGTTTGACATGGCCTTGTATGTTAGGCAAAGGTCACCTCTGAGCAGGCGGTAAGCGACTGAATAGAGTTGGAGTTCTTTCAGTCGGGCAGCATAGGACAGATGTTTGAGACCCTTTATCCTTTTGGTGAGGAACTTTTGTGGCCTCTCAAGCTGCTGCAAGTGTCGGGTCAGATACATTCCGAATGGGGCATTGTACTCAATCATTGGTCTGATGAGTGATGAGTATAGGGAGACTATGACCTCCCTTGATCTAGATGAGAATCCCTTCATGATAAGGTGGGCAATGTAGAAGGTCTTCCTAACTACTTTGGCTACATGGGTGTCGAATGACAGACTACTATCAACTTGGGTCCCCAGGTCCCTGATAACTTCTTCTGTGCTCAGTGGATTGCCACCTATTTGGTAGCTAGGGGTAACCTTGTTTTTCCCGAAGGGTATGACTATGCATTTTTTGGCATTTAACTTTAGGCCATGGCTCTGGCACCATTTATCCGTTTCTGTGAGACCCTTCTGAAGGATATCTGTGTCAGATGTGTTTTCTACTATGGCGCTCAGTTTGCAGTCATCTGCAAACTTTGTCAGCCATAACCCTCCTGTGTTTGCTTGTACTTCGGAAAAGTAGATGCCAAACAAGAGTGGGCCCAGGACTGAGCCCTGTGGTACACCACTTGTGACAGGCTTTGAGTCAGACATGGCGCCAGCAACTCTGACCCTGTGTGTTCTGTCACTCAGCCAGTTTGCAACCCATCTTGTGATGTATGGGTTAACATTTAAGCTGATGAGTTTTTCAATGATACCCGAGTGGGTATTGTATCAAAGGCCTTCGCCAGATCGAGGTAGGCTGTATGGACTGCCTTTCCCTCATCAATGGCTTTGGTGACTGTTTCGAAAAAGTCAACCAAGTTTAGAAGGCATGATCTGCCTTTGACAAAGCCAAACTGGGATGGATCCAAAGTCTGCAGATTCCCTATGTCTTTATTTATGAGGTCCATTATGATCCTCTCCATGGCTTTGAAGATAAGGCTTGTCAAGCTGATGGGCCGGTAATTTCCAGGGTCGGTGGAGGCACCGCCTTTGTGAAGTGGGACCACAGTTGCAGTGTGCCACTCCCTGGGTACGTATCCAGAGGTAAGACTATGATTAAACAGCTGTCCTAGCTGTGGGTTTAATTCCTCATTGAGTTCGTGGAGCACACAGCCGGGACACCATCAGGTCCCATGGATGCTGTGTTTTTGCTTTGGAGGAGCACTTCTCACTTGGGCGTTCGAGATGTTTGCGGGCCCGCAATCCCCTCGTATAGATATCTCTCCTTTTGGAGGGAGGGGGGTGAGAAGTTTGCACTGAACCTGTCAGCCAGTATGTTGGCAATGTCTGTAGGATCAGTAATCTTCACATCATTTTGAACTAGTTCTGAACATATCTGGGAGTTTCCTCCCAGGTTTCTAACATAGCTAAAGAAGGCCTTATGATTGTCTTTTGAGTCTTTAGCTATTTTTCTCTCAAAATTTGCTTTGGATGATTTTATGAGAGCTCTTAGTTTTTTACTTATAGTGATCAAGGGTGTCTTACCTTTTAAGGATTTTGCTCTATCTTGTAGTAGCTTCCTCCTTTTGTTGTAGAGTTTGTTTTGGCTGGGGTCCACCAGACTGGACGCTTGCCTTTGGTACAAAGAGTCTTTGTTTTGCTTGGGATTGCCTTATCCATGCAGTCCTGCAGGTGCTGGTAGAAGGCATTTGTAAGTGATTTAGCGGCTTGAGTACTGTTTTCCGCCGGCTCGGGGGCCTTAAAGGAGACCACACTAGTCTTTAGAAGTGTGAAGTCGGCTTTCGAGAAGTTCTTTACTGTGGTCTTTTTTATTTCAGGTGGGGTGGGATGAGGACCTCCAGTGAGATTAGTTTGTGATCTGATCTCACCAGTGAGGGGTATACTTCCGGTGTTGAACATTGTGCTCCCATGTTCGTGATGATTAGATCAAGTATGTTTTCTCCTCTTGTGGGGATGGTGACTAGTTGTTCCATGGCATTTGAGTTTATGAATTCCAGGAACTTTTGGGCTAGGGTGTTTGGGCTTGAGTAGTGTACCCAGTCTATATTAGGGTAATTGAAGTCACCTAGTATGATGGTGTTTGGTGATACATTTATCCCCTCTAGTGTTTTCAGGAAGGCCATGTGAAGTTCCTGAGCTTGTGAGGGTGGCCTGTAACATGCTACAATTTGCAGAGCAGTCTTGCCTATGGTTAATTGCACCTGGATGGTTTCCGATGCATCGTGCGTTGCCACCAGTCTGGAGGTGTGGGTGTCCTTGATGAATATGGATACCCCCCCTCCTTTCTTGGTATTTTCCGGATTTTGGGGCCGGAACGCATGATATGAGGTAAAACCTGATAGTGCTGGGGTGCTCTCAGGAGCCTTGAACCAGGTTTCTGTCACAGCACAGACATCGATGTTCTCCATACTGAGAAGGGCCTCGAGTGCGTGCATTTTGAGATTTAGACTTCTGGCATTGAGCAGCATTACCCTTAGTTTTTCCTTTTGTGTTCTAGGGTGGTAGGTTTAGAATTTGAGCCTTGCCTAAAAAGGCACTATGGGGTGGCAAGAGCCTTTGCCAATATCCGAATCCCAGGGGTGACAGGTGCAAGCCGTCCCTTGCGAAGCAGCGTGGCTTGTCCAGCATGTCATCCCAGGCAGACAGACATTGGATCCCCTTTGAATGGCACCAGAGTTTAAGCCAATTGTTAAAGCTGATCATCTTATCTCTGTATTGTGGCATCATTCTTGGTGAAGGTAGGATACTGCTCAGGGTCAGGGTCATACCTGCCTGGGCTACATAATCAGAGAGCTCCTCAATGTCTCTTTTCATGTAGTCCAAGGAGGTACGTCTCAGGTCGTTTACACTAGCGTGGACAATGACTGAGTCGTATTTGTACCTGCTGTTGAGAGACCTGAGTGCATGCGTTATGTGGCGGATTCTAGCTCCCGACAGGCAGCTTACTGTGACCTTCTCCTTACTCAGTCTGGTGAGCGGGACGTCAGTGTGTCTGACTATGGAGTCACCAATGACTAGTGTGTCTGGCATTGTGTTTGGCCTTAAGGGCTGTGACTGTTTGACACTCTGACTGTGAGGTCTATGTGTTGCAGGTGTTGTGTTCTGAGGTGGTGGTTGTTTGGGTGTCTGCTTTGGTGGCCTCTGCTGTTTTGGTAGATTTTTGATCAGAGCCTCCGAGTATGTCTTTGTGTGTTTATGTGTATGATTTGAGGTTGAGATAGTACTATGTGAGACTGGGTCTATAGTGTGTGTGGTAACCTTTTCCTCCTGACTGGTCTTGCCAGTCCTATGTTGAGAGAGCTCAGCCTCCAGTTTGGCCGTATAGTTGCATCTCTCGCATGTATTTGTGTTTTGTGGGAGAAGGAGAGGGTTGTCTGTGTACATGAGGCAATTGTAACATTGCCTCAATATTCCCAGGTTCACCAGCTGAGCAGGAGAGGACACTAGCAACTGATCCCTCGACATGCTAGAAGGACTATACAAAAAAACTTTAAAAGAGATTCCGGGGACGTGGGTGACCGAGAAATGGGGTTTGCCTTTTGGGGTGCTATCTATAAGAGTGCCGTATCAAGGTAATAAGTACTGTAGGAGCAAGTGCTAGGTTTAACAGATAGAGAATAGTCTACTTGGAGTCAAGTAGAGATGATCTTTTTAGTTATAGGATACGCTGATTAGATCAGTAGTATAGTTCGAGGACGGTAGTTTTAAGGGAAAATTTGAAGAGTGGACTTTAGGTAGCCCGAATAGTTTAAACCTGCTTAACCGGCGCTGCCCTAGTGTGCAACAGCGGCAACTCCGTGCTATTTCATTGATTTTATTTTATTTAAGGACTGGCCGACAGATTTTATTTTATTTTACATTTGTTTACAGGGAAAATCCGACTGGACACAGGTCCATTTTCAGCAGAGGCCTGGTGAGAAAAGTTCCACATTACAACACATTACATGAGAGTAAAATGAAATAGAACACACATACATACATATGGCATATATACACATCAGGACAACATGATTAACAAACATACATATAGCATATATACACACAACAGGACATCATGCTAGTGATTAACATTTCTTACAGTAGACAATCAGAGGTACAATTTTTTTTTCTTTTGCAGTTATGTTTTGTAAGGTAAATGTATACCGGTTTGGAAGCTTTCAGGGGAGAAACTGTTTATACGTAGCTGTACCCTGACAAATTCTCTTGGTATGGATTAGCCTGATGAGTGGCATGAGTATAGCCAGTTACTTAAATAGTGGGTTTTCAGGAGTTTTTTGAATTGCCTAGAGGAGGAGGTAGAAGTTATTTGACTTGGTAGTGTGTTCCAGGTTTTGGCAATGGTGTTGGCAAAGAGGGACTTACCAGCTTAGTTTTTATGTTTGACGACAGTTATAAGGTTCTGGTTACTAGATCTTAAGGCTCTAGAGGGAATGTGGAGCTGAATTAGGTGCTGATGTGCTGGAGTTATCTCAGGAAGGTAGTAGAGTTTGTGCACTATAGACAGTTGATTGAGTAGAAGTATATGAGACAACTCAAGCCAGTTGAGTTGCTTAAGGGATAGATAGCGGTGGGACCTATATGAGGCTTCAGTAGCAAACTTGGCCATCTTGTTGTAGCAAGATTCCATTTTATTTAGATCAGTTTGGCGGAGATTGGTCAAGATGGGAGAGGCATAGTGGAAGGTGGATAGAAGATGAATCCTTGTGATGGTTACTTTGATGCGTTTTGTCATAAATTGTTTGTTCCTGTAGAAGAGACCAAGTTTTTTATTAACTTTCTTAATGGTTTGTGCTATGCGGATGTTGAACCTCAGGTTATTGTCTATTTCTACGCCAAGCAGTTTAGTGTGTGTGGTTGGACTGATTTGAATGTTTTCTTTGGAGCTAATGGTGAAATTATTATTTAGGGGAGGAGTTCTGCCATGGCTGAAAATAATTATTTTTTTTTGGGATTAAGAAGTTTGATGTTGGTGAACCAAGTTTCGGCTAGGGTGAAGTTATTTTGGGTAAGGGTTTGCAGTTCACTAAGGGTAGGGGCAGAACATATGAGGGTAGTATCATCTGCATATTGTACTATTGAGGCAGCGTGAGAGGATGAAGAGATCTGATTTGTAAATAGAGAGAACAGCAATGGGCCATTTAATGGGATCTAACCATATACATTGTCAAATGTAGCAGAAGCAAGAAATGTCCTTTCTACATGCCATTAGCTAATCTGGCTGAAGCAAACTCTAGAAATGAGCTGTGAGCTCTTTAGACAGGTCTGGCCTGCTCCACTCTTCAATGATGTGCAACTGACAAGGGGAATACGGGGCAATGTGTGTGTGCAGTAAAGTAAGTACCAGTAACTTTCATGAAAAAGACACCTTCAACATACAAGATGAAATGATACAACACTTAAAAGTATTATGAACTTCACCAAGCACCAGAAACAGATGCAGTTGTACCTTAAAAGGGTAGTCACTAATCATGCTAGAGTGTTACTTCTACCACAAGAAAGTCCCCTAAAAAGCTGGAATAAACATACACACTGTAATTCTGTGGCCACACTAAATGATGTGTAGTGACAACAGCCATATCTGCAGTACAGCATATGTACTCTGCAAATCATTTCCATGCCCCAGACACCACCAAAATAGTAGCAAAGTAACTATTCCAGCCATCCATCTTTATGAGTCACATCTGACTCCTATAGCAACCCAGTGAACAGCCTCCACCATTCTTAGAACTTACTAGGCAAGTATCACACTCCCACATAACACACACACACGCACACACACGCACACACACGCACACACACACACACACACACACACACACACACACACACACACACACACACACACACACGCACACACACACACACACACACACACACACACAAAGGGACAATTTAGATTCATCATTCTGCCAACAGCTTATCTTTGTAATGTGGGAGGATACCAGGGTACCTGGAGAAATGCCACACAAAGAGTGGGAGGACAAGCAGACTCCACAGACATGGGATCCCAGCTAAGAATCAAACCAACCATGAAAAGAAAAGAAAAGTTTCTGAAAACTCTGAGGTATCTGACATAGCAAGGAGCATCTGCAAAGAGATGCACTTGATACTGCCAAACAACTGAAGCATTCATAGGGTGGTGCAATATTGCAGAAATCCATAAAATGCTGATATTGCGACACTAGAAGACAATGACTTGGGGATTCTGTATTTTGCTGAAAAATTAGGAATATTATTTGCTTGATGTTTCTTAGATGAAAATGTCTATTTCTTCTATTAATAGCCAGTGATAATATTAAGGATTGTATGCAATAATGATGTTGTACCAAAGGTGGCAAATTTCAGACTTTGTACTGACCACTGATCCATCTTTACGCCAGCTTATTAAAGACAAAGCAAAGCCACAGACACTGAGAAATTGCTACAGCCATCAAAACACTGCTGTCATAGGAGTCTGTTTATCTGCACAGGGCTCACAAATATTGGGTGACCATGCTGCTGCTTGCAGAGAGTTTGGTTTGAATCCAGTGCAATCCAGTAACAAGGTAAGTACATCTGATTGTTTTTGCACTTGTATAAATTATTTTGATTATGCTGATGCTATATTGTCTTACTATTTGTGATATCAGGTTGCAGTTTATCACTCTAAAAAGTGTTTTTGCATTTCGCTGGCCTCATTACTTGCTCCTGCACTGTTCAATAATTTTTACTAGAATATTTCCTGATATAGTCAGTTATTTGTAGCGAAGTTCCACATCTTTGGGCTTTGTCCTTCTGATTCTACATTAAACAGACTCAGGGCTGTGCTCTTTAAGCAGATGGGGCACCCTGGTTTTCTATGAGCTGGGAATAACAGAGAACTAAGTTTGAGTGGGACCCTCTATTTGTCTACATGACTATTTTGTGTGTTAGTCAGATTTCTGTGCCTGTATTAAGTTGGCCTGTTTGCATAGCTCTTGGCTTGTTTCCACAGAGCTTCTATCTATTTAATGACCATGCCTCTGTTTCTAGAGAGTTTGACTTGAATCCAATGCAATCCAAGCACATGAGAAGTACTTCTGGTTGTTTCTGAGCATGTATAGATTATTTTGATTAAACTGTTGCTAAATTTTCATATTAATGTTTATATCTGGATGGACTTTATCATTCTAAACTGCCTTTGCATTTTGTTGACATTGCTGGCTTCTGCACTATTGAACACATTTTATTGCAGTGTCCCTTCATTAAGACAGTTGTTTGCAGCTTAGTTCCTCACCTTTGGGCTTTGCCTTTGTGATTTTCATTAAGAGGAATCAGAGCTGTGTTCTAATGGCAATGGGGGGGGGGGGTCTATTCTGACCAGGAATTCACAGAGAAATAGGTTCAAGTGTAGTCTCTGATTGGCCACAAGACTAATTTCTGTGTTTAGTGAATATTCTGAGCCTGTATAAAGTTGGCCTGTTTGCACAGCTCTTGGTTAATTTCCATAGAGCAGAAAAAAATGTGTTGATCACATTGCTGTTTCTAGAGAGTTTAGCTTGATTCCAGTGCAATCCATGCACAGGTTTTTTTTTTTTTTTGTACTTGTATAACTTATTTTGACAGTGATGCTGCGACTATATTGTTGTATTATTTGTTAGATTTAGTTGCACTTTATCAATGTAAAGTGTCTTTGCATTTTGATGACCTCATTGCTGGTTCCTGTGCTGTTGAGTAATTTTTATTATTATGTTTCCTGGTTTAGCCAGTTGTTTGTAGCTTCATTCCTCACCTCACCCGGTAATATCAGACCATAAATCAGTCTTGTTTGATGTAACTATAAGACCAGATACCCCATCGAGCTCAAAAATGCTTAAGAATTTTTCTTAGGCAAATTACTTCCTACTAAGTGATGGTATAAGAAGTTTCAAAGCCCCCACTAACATGAACTCCCATGCTATGCAGAGTTGTACATCAGTGCCCTGTATAACCACTTAAGCAGTTGTATAAAATCAGCTGTACCTGACCAAATTGAAACCAGGACTTGCCAAAAAAAACAAACCACCCTTGTGAGCCCCTAGTATAAACAGGCTTATACAGCAAGAGAAAGAAACTAATGTCCAAGAGCAAGAGGGAACTGGCACAGCAGAGGAAGAAACCCCTCTTCAGCTTAAATAAACAAATTAGAGGTCTTGTCAAGTCCTACAAAGCTAATTACAAAGCAAAAATAGCCTCCCTAGCTAAGGATAATCACCAGTAATATTTTAACTATGTCCAAAATCTACAAGTGAATAACCCAGCTATGTGATGAACTGGTTGTGGATGGGACCACCCATACTCAACTGGACATAATAGCCAACCTACTAGCTGACAGATTTGGAGAAAACTTCATCCCCCTGTCTCCTCCAGTCATCCCCAAAAGTATACCTACCACCATTCCTCAGCCTATTATCCCAAGACAGCAGGTCATATTGGCACTCTCCAAGGCCAAAAACATGGCATCAATGGGACCAAAGACCATACCATGTTGCTTTTTAAACAACGTAAAACATGGCCTAGCAGATCTACTTGGATCCCTGTTTAACCATAGCCTGCAAGCTAGCAATACTCCAGTGGAATGGAGGCCGGAAACATTAATTTCTCTATATAAAGAGGGACCATCAACTGACCCTGGGAATTATAGGCCCATAAGCTTTACTAGCCTCATCTGCAAGGCCATGGAAAGAGTCATTATGGACCTTATTAACAAGGACATAGTTATTATCCAAACTCTTGAGCCAACCCAGTTTGGATTTGTTAAAGGTAGATTATGCCTGTTAAACATGGTTAACTTCTTCGAGAAAGTCTTCAAAGCCCTGGATGAGAAAAAGACAGTGAATGCCATGTAACTTGACCTAACCAAGGCATTTGATACAATGCCCCACTCAGGTGCTAAAGAAAAACCCTCTCAATTGGGAATTAACCCCTACAGCACCAGAGGGGTAGCCAACTGTCTCACCGACAGGACACATACTATCAAAGTGGGTGACGTCACCTCTAGCAAAAGACTAGTCACCAGTGGCAAACCACAGGGTTCTGTAGTCGGCCCCTTACTCTTTGGAATGTATTTCTCAGAAGACCAGGCAAACCTGGATGGCCTATGGCTGACCAAGTTCGCTGATGATTGCAAATTGGATGCAATCATTGAGTCCCCCAGTGATGTTAATACACTACAGACAGGGTTGACGCAGACAAATTATCGGTGCCTAAGCCATGGATTAAAGCTAAATGCAAATAATGCAATATTATTCTCTTTGGGAAAGCTGACATCCCTGCTAACTACATTGCAGGCAGCACCCCCCCCTAAATGTAGATCTAGTGGTACATGATCTGGGTACTCAGGCTGAGAGCAATCTGAACTTCAACCACCCCATATCAACAGTAGTGAGGAAATCCTTCTATGTGGTACACCTTATAAATAAAGGCATCACATCTGGATCTAAGGATGTTACAATTCCATTATATTCAGCCTTCATCACAACAATATTTGATTACAATGCTCCCTTTTGCATGTACCTCACCAGACACCTGCAACAACTGGAGAGACCACAGAGGTTTCTCTTCAAGAAATTATAGGGTACACAAAAACAAGTCTTACGTGGAAATACTGAAAGCCCTTTTACTGTATTCTGTCTCTTACAGATTACTAAGGAGTGACCTGTGCCTGGCTTACAAGGCAGTCTCTGCCTGGCCCTGATGGAAATGCTAAACATTCATAAATCAAACTGCAGGCGGGTCATTCATTCCAGGGATCTTAACCTAGCCTCTAACAAGAACAGATCCTGCTGGAGAGAGAGATACATCTCCCAGAGTCCCTCTTCAAATCCAACCTAGATCAATGGATGGGTGACCACAAATTCACTCCTGAGGTGGTGCCTATGTCCCTCCTGGACAGAGAAAGTCAGTATTAACTATCACAAACCCTTTCCTCTGTGAACTTTACTCACCTAACCACTGACAATTGGGGCAACTCGGGATAAATATGGCTAGGCTTCTAAGGCTTCTATAGCCGTTAGCCTAGTAACCTCCTATGCACCCATGAACCTTTGTATGTGTGATTTTAATTAAGAAGACAAAGGACTGCACTTTAGTGGCAGTGTGGGGCAGCCTGCTCTGTTCTAGGGTGAGAACAGCAGAGAAATAAATTCAAACGTGACCCTCTGATTGGTCACAAGACTAAATTGTGTGTTTAGTTAATTTTCTGAGCATGTATGAATCAGCCTGTTTGCATGACACTGATCATCACTCATTGGGTTTTAGCAGTGCCTTGATGCAGGCACCTAAAATTGACATTCTATCTTTAAAACTATGCTTGAAACTTCCCCGGTCCTCATTTGCACAAAGAGCCACCACCACCAAACAACCACCACCTCAGAACACAACACCTGCAACACATAGACCTCACAGTCAGAGTGTCAAACAGTCACAGCCCTTAAGGCCAAACACAATGCCAGACACACTAGTCATTGGTGACTCCATAGTCAGACACACTGACGTCCCGCTCACCAGACTGAGTAAGGAGAAGGTCACAGTAAGCTGCCTGTCGGGCGCTAGAATCCGCCACATAACGCAAGCACTCAGGTCTCTCAACAGCAGGTACAAATATGACTCAGTCATTGTCCACGCTGGTGTAAACGACCTGAGACGTACCTCCTTGGACTACATGAAAAGAGACATTGAGGAGCTCTCTGATTATGTAGCCCAGGCAGGTATGACCCTGACCTTGAGCAGTATCCTACCTTCACCAAGAATGATGCCACAATACAGAGATAAGATGATCAGCTTTAACAATTGGCTTAAACTCTGGTGTCATTCAAAGGGGATCCAATGTCTGACTGCCTGGGATGACATGCTGGACAAGCCACGCTGCTTCAAGGGACGGCTTGCACCTGTCACCCTGGGATTCCGGATATTGGCAAAGGCTCTTCCCACCCCATAGTGCCTTTTTAGGCAAGGCTCAAATTCTAAACCTACCACCCTAGAACACAAAAAGGAAAAACTAAGGGTAATGCTGCTCAATGCCAGAAGTCTAAATCTCAAAATGCACGACTCGAGGCCCTTCTCAGTATGGAGAACATCGATGTCTGTGCAGTGACAGAAACCTGGTTCAAGGCTCCTGAGAGCACCCCAGCACTATCAGGTTTTACCTCTTATCATGCTCCGCCCCAAAATCCGGAAAATACCAAGAAAGGAGGGGGGGGTATCCATATTCATCAAAGACACCCACACCTCAAGACTGGTGGCAACGCACGATGCATCGGAGACCATCCAGGTGCAATTAACCATAGGCAAGACTGCTCTGCAAATTGTAGCATGTTACAGGCCACCCTCACAAACTCAGGAACCTCACATGGCCTTCCGGAAAACACTAGAGGGATAAATGTATCACCAAACACCATCATACTAGGTGACTTCAATTACCCTAATATAGACTGGGAACATTACTCAAGCCCAAACACCCTAGCCCAAAAGTTCCTGGAATTCATAAACTCAAATGCCATGGAACAACTAGTCACCATCCCCACAAGAGGAGAAAACATACTTGATCTCATCATCACGAACATGGGAGCACAATGTTCAACACCGGAAGTATACCCCTCACTGGTGAGATCAGATCACAAACTAATCTCACTGGAGGTCCTCATCCCACCCCCACCTGAAATAGAAAATACCACAGTAAAGAACTTCTCAAAGCCGACTTCACACTTCTAAAGACTAGTGTGGTCTCCTTTAAGGCCCCGAGCCGACGGAAAACAGTACTCAAGCCGCTGAATCACTTACAAATGCCTTCTACCAGCACCTGCAGGACTGCATGGATAAGGCAATCCCAAGCAAAACAAAGACTCTTTGTACCAAAGGCAAGCGTCCACTCTGGTGGACCCCAGCCATAAACAAACTCTACAACAAAAGGAGGAAGCTACTACAAGATAGAGCAAAATCCTTAAAAGGTAAGACACCCTTGATCACTATAAGTAAAAACTAAGAGCTCTCATAAAATCATCCAAAGCAAATTTTGAGAGAAAAATAGCTAAAGACTCAAAAGACAATCATAAGGCCTTCTTTAGCTATGTTAGAAACCTGGGAGGAAACTCCCAGATATGCTCAGAACTAGTTCAAAATGATGTGAAGATTACTGATCCTACAGACATTGCCAACATACTGGCTGACAGGTTCAGTGCAAACTTCTCCCCTCCCCCAAAAGGAGAGATATCTATACCAAGCGATTGCAGCCCCCAAACATCTCCAACGCCCAAGTGAGAACTGCTCTCTCCAAAGCAAAACACAGCATCCATGGGACCTGATGGTGTCCCCGGCTGTGTGCTCCACTTAACTCAACGAGGAATTAAACCCACAGCTAGGACAGCTGTTTAATCATAGTCTTAACTCTGGATACGCACCCAGGAGTGGTGCACTGCAACTGTGGTCCCACTTCACAAAGGCGGTGCCTCCACCGACCCTGGAAATTACCGCCCATTAGCTTGACAAGCCTTATCTGCAAAGCCATGGAGAGGATCATAATGGACCTCATAAATAAAGACATAGGGAATTTGCAGACTTTGGATCCATCCCAGTTTGGCTTTGTCAAAGGCAGATCATGCCTTCTAAACTTGGTTGACTTTTTCAAACAGTCACCAAAGCCATTGATGAGGGAAAGGCAGTCCATACAGCCTACCTCGATCTGGCGAAGGCCTTTGATACAATACCCCACTCGGGTATCATTGAAAACTCATCAGCTTAAATGTTAACCCATACATCACAAGATGGGTTGCAAACTGGCTGAGTGACAGAACCCACAGGGTCAGAGTTGCTGGTGCCATGTCAGACTCAAAGCCTGTCACAAGTGGTGTACCACAGGGCTCAGTCCTGGGCCCACTCTTGTTTGGCATCTACTTTTCCGAAGTACAAGCAAACACAGGAGGGTTATGGCTGACAAAGTTTGCAGATGACTGCAAACTGGGCGCCATAGTAGAAAACACATCTGACACAGATATCCTTCAGAAGGGTCTCACAGAAATGGATAACTGGTGCCAGAGCCATGGCCTAAAGTTAAATGCCAAAAATGCATAGTCATACCCTTCGGGAAAAACAAGGTTACCCCTAGCTACCAAATAGGTGGCAATCCACTGAGTACAGAAGAAGTTATCAGGGACCTGGGGACCCAGGTTGATAGTAGTCTGTCATTCGACACCCATGTAGCTAAAGTAGTTAGGAAGACCTTCTACATTGCCCACCTTATCATGAAGGGATTCTCATCTAGATCAAGGGAGGTCATAGTCTCCTATACTCATCACTCATCAGACCAATGATTGAGTACAATGCCCCATTCGGAATGTATCTGACCCGACACTTGCAGCAGCTGGAGAGGCCACAAAAGTTCCTCACCAAAAGGATAAAGGGTCTCAAACATCTGTCCTATGCTGCCCGACTGAAAGAACTCCAGCTCTATTCAGTCGCCACCGCTTGCTCAGAGGTGACCTTTGCCTAACATACAAGGCCATGTCAAACCCAGATTTGATGAATATGCTTCACCTCAAAAATCTAGATCCATCAGAGCCACAAGGGCGGAGACTTAAACCTCGACACGGCTATTAATAGGACGTGCTGGAGGGATAGATTCATCACCCAAAGACTCCCTATGCTGTGGAATAAAATCCCGGTATATGTGAGGCAGAGCACCTGGCTGGCCTTGTTCAAGAGAAATCTTGACCAATGGATGGGAGATCGCAGATATACCCCAGGGATTACCTCAGTGTCACTGCTCAACAGAGGCACAGCAAAATAATGGGTATAGTTCCCCATACTAAAGGGGTGGCGTAAGCCACAAAACTATGGGCTAGGCTTGTAAATGCCCTCGGGCAGATAGCCTAGTATGAACCTATGAACCTATGAACCTAAGAGAAACTAGTTTCATTAGTGACACACATTGCCTCTTGAGTTTTGTATTAGATACTCCTGTTTTTACTGAATACTTCTCCAGCAACCTTTTAATCAAGTAAAAGGGGCATGTAACTACAGATATGAACTCTACTGATATCTCTGCAGCCAGCTTGGAGGAAGGACATGGGCATCCTAAGGCAATGTAGCAATCTCTTTACAGTAAAGTGATTGGTCTCGGACTTGGAGTAAGCACCCTCATTGGTTCTTTTGATTTTTTTTAAGATTTTTTTTCAGTTTCTAGCCCCGTGTTTGAGTGGGTTTCTGCTTGTTTGAACCAAGATGAACTGAGGTGGGCTTCCAGCCACAACTCTGAGCTGAGATACCAGATGACTAGAGGCTTCTGAGCTTCCCAAAAAGTATAAGTTGCCTGCTTTTTTGCTTGATTATACTATTAACTGCACTTTTTATTGTGTTCTGCATATTTAATACTGTATTTTAATACTGCAAACTAAACGGCACTGTTTGTACTGCATTTCTCTGCCTTACTGTGCCTGTTAAATCATATTTTGTTGTTCTTTTCACTGTCTGAAAAGCTTTTTTTTGCTCTTTTCATTGATTACAAAGTGATTGTTGTTACTTTTCACTGCAAAACGCCTGTTTTTTTCCTACCAAGCAGTGTTTTAAATAACTGATTTGTTTGCTGTTTAAAATATTCTTAAGTGTTTCATTTCCATTTTTCTGCTGTTTAAAACATTTTTTATTGTCTCACTGCTGTTTTTCTGCTGTTCAAACATTTTTTAACGTTTCCCACCTAAATTAGTGTAGCCAGCTGCTGTAGCATAGTCCAGATACAGGTTTGCTGCATCTGGGTCTTTTTATAGTGGTTGCTGTATTCTGAGCACATTTTCCAAGCCATCATTGATTGGAAGGGCCCCTTCTGCACCCTTGTGAGAGAAGTGTGCTGACTGGAACTTGCTTGGTGAATGGTGATTGGTCTAAGGCTTGGAGTAAGCACCATCATTGGTTCTTTTGATTTTTTTAAAGTTTTTTTTTTGTTTTTAGCTTCTGGTATTTAAGTCCCACATTTGAGCGGGTTTCTGCTTGTTTGCATGTCACTCAGCAGTACATGCTGCCGTGCAATAGTGCACCATAGCCGGACAGATAATTTTGACAATTCTACCCTTAGATACAGCTGTAGTACATTAGTGTAGTCCTCATCTTTAGTATATTTTCGATTTAAGAAGTATTGCTAGTGAGCTGTGACCTATTAAACCACCAGCCAAAAACCTGATCAGAAGTACCCCAAGACAGAGCACCTCCTAGATCAGTCCTGAAAGCACCCCCTTTGTGATAACAGTTCTTTAAACCTAGCATTATGGTCAGCTGCACTACCATTGTTTCTCCTGCCAGCCTTGTTGACCTGGGACTACTGAGCCAGTGTAGCAACTACCTCATGTACACTGACAACCCTCTACTTATAACTTACTCTACTATGGTGTGCGAGAGATGTATCTGCACCAAGAATCTTGAATGCCTGCTCTCTAGCACTCAAAACAGTAACACTGTAGAGGTCACCTCACCCACCACTACTCAAGCACATAGCACCAATACACATACACATAGTACGTATCCAACACATAAATCAACTGATGCGGAGGTTCTCTCAAAAAAATTACTGAAATGCCAGAGAACTCCAAAACTCAAGACCACCACAAATAACAGAGTTCCCACAGCACCCAAGACACATAGCAACACCATTGTCTCACCTACCAAGCCCTTAAGGCATAAAACTCAAACCAAATTCTTTTGTCATCGGAGACTCCATAGTGAGACACATGGATGTCCCACTCACCAGATTAGATAAGGAGAAAGTCACGGTCAGCTGACTGTCTGGTGCCAGGATTTGTCAGATCATACATGCACTCATGTCTCTCGGCAACAACTACCATTATGACTCTGTCATAGCTCATATTGGAGTGAATGGCCTGAGATGTACCTCACTGTACTATATAAAAGAGAGACATGATTGAGCTCTCTGAGTATATGTCCCAAGCAAGTATGTCCTTAGCCTTGAGCAGCATATTACCTTCACCTAGAATGATGCCACAGTATAAACAAAAAATGATTGATTTCAACAACTGGCTTAGTATTTGGTGTCATTCAAATGGGATCCAGTTTCTGATAGCCTTGGATAACATGGTTGGCAAACCTTGCTAATTTGCCACAGTTTGCACCTGGTGCCACTAGGATTTCAGCTGCTGGCAAAGGCTCTTGCCCCCCATAGTGCCTTTGTTTAGGCAAAGTCTCACAAAAAATTGCCTACATGAAAATTGCAATAATAACAATATAGGGGTTATGCTGCTAAATGCTAGGAGCTTAAACCAAAACCTGCACACCCTGGAAGCACTGCTTTCAATGGAAGATGTAGACATCTGTGGTGAAGTCACAGAAACTTGGTTCAAGGCCTCAGAAAGTGACCCAACCTTTCAAGGCTACAATGCCTTCCATACCTTTAGACCTCAAAATGAACACATGAGGACCAAAGGAGGCAGTGTTTCTATCTATATTAGAGATAAATTCACCTCCCAACTAGTTAGATAGGACAACTCCATGGAGTTACTCCAGGATCAGATTACTGTGGTTAAGACCCCCATTCAAGTCATAGCCAGTTATAGATGCACCTCCATGGATCATAATGTGCATGAAGCCTACTTGACCAAACTGCAGTCAGTCCAAATATTGCCAAGCACTCTGATCATGAGGGATCTCAATTACCCTACCATCGAGTGGGAAACCTACTCTAGCCCTAACTCACTAGCACAAAAGTTCCTTGACTTTGTTAACTCAAATGCCCTGGAACAAATTGTTCAAACCCCAGCAAGAGGAACAAACATGCTAGATCTGGTCCTCAATAACATGACAGACAGATGCACTACTGCAACTGTCAAACCCTCATTAGTTTAATCTGACCACAAATCAGTCACCTTCCAACTAGTACTAACACCATAACTCACAAAGGGCGAAGTCAGACTAAAAAACTTCACCAAGGCAAACTATACCCTCCTAAGGGAAGGTATACATTTATTTATTATTTATTTCCATTTGTTTACCGAGATGGTCCACTGGGCCAAAAAGTGCCCATTTTCAGTGTAGGCCTGGGGAGAAAAGCTCCACAGTGATTTATACAAACAACGCAATTAGCAAATACAACAAGAGTCAACAGTGAAATAGTTTTTATAACAAAAGTAATATGGTAGTGAGACAATACAGTTGTAAATAAGACTATCTACTAATTCTACTAGTATGTGTAATATGAAACTAGTATATGTAATTACAGCAAAGGATTAATAATCAGGAAATAAGGTAGGTTTAATGAAGTAGGTAGGATGGAGAAATAGAAAGGTGGAGGTGGTAGTGGGAGAAAGAAAAAGTCAAGTTATAGAGTGTGAGGAACTAGCACAGGAGCATAGCCACTGGGAGGACAGATGTTTTAAGGATTTTTTAAAGAGAGACGTGCTGTTAGTGGATCTTAGTGATGGTGGGAGAGAGTTCCATAATTTAGCAGTGGAGAAGGAGTGGAGCATTTGGCCAGAGTAGAGGTTAGGTTTGTTAATCTGCAAAGACATTTGATTCTCAGAGCAGTGGGGTCTGTTGGCATGATAGGGTTTAAATAGAGAGGAAAGGGCAGGGCTGGCAGGGTTAAATATTAATTTACAGGCCGCTGTTAGTTGTATATATGTGAGATGATGGGGAAGTTCTAGCCAGTTTAGTATGCAAAGAGAAGCACAGTGGTGGGATGAATTTTTTCTGTTAGTGACGAATTTTGCAATTTTGTTATAACAAGAATAGAGCTTGGATTTTAGACTGGCCTCTATGTTAGTAAAGAGAGGAGTGCCAAAGAGGAGAGATGGGAGCAGGAAGGAGGAGGCGAGTGATAGTTTTGAGGAGAAACTGAGGAATGTTTTGTGGTGGTATAGCATGCCTAATTTCTGGTGAGCTTTTTTAATATTGTTGTAAATATGCAAGTTGAAGGGTAAGTGTTCATCTATGGTGACTCCTAATAGCTTAGTATGTGTAATAACCACAATAGTAGTGTTATCTTGGGAGAATACAGAGATTTCAGTGGACGTAAGCACTGACTGGGTAAGTTTTAAGAGTTCGTTGGAGACCTGGCACTGCAAATGATAGAAGAATCATCTGCGTACTGGATGACTGTGCCTTGAGAGAGAGTAGAGTGGAAGTCATTGATGAAAATGTTGCATAACAGAGGCCCTAGGATGGATCCGTAGGGGACACCAGTAGTAGTGCTGAGGAATAGAGAGAGAGAGAGAGAGAGAGAGAGAGAGAGAGAGTGTAGCCATTTTGTGGGCTGTTGTCTGTCTGTGAGGGAGTTGGAAAACCAGAGAAACTAGAGGGGGACATTCCTAAGTTGGTGATTTTACTAAGGAGAAGAGGGTGGGATATAGTATCAAAGGCTTTGGAAAGGTCTAGAAATAGAGAGGAGACAAGCTTCCAGGCATCCAAAGCTCTATTTACAGAGTCACAGAAGGATCTTAGAGCTCTAGTGGTGCTATGTCTGGGTCTGGAGCCTTGCTGAATTACTGATAGTAGGTTATTGTCTTGTAGATAGTTAAGGAATTGGGTGTGGATACATTTTTCAAGGATCTTTGAGACAGAGGACAGAATGGCAATAGGTTGGAAGTTGGAGATATCAGTGTTGTTTTTGCCTTTGTGCAGTGGAAGGATGAAAGCTTTTTTCCAAATGGTGGAAACATGGGACTCTTGGATGGACCTATTGAGAAGTAGGCTGACAGGGTATGCTATGGAGTTTGCAGCTATTTGTAGGAATTCTGAGGGCAAGTGATCAGGGGCTATAGTGCAAAGCTTTAATTTCAGGAGTAGTTTCTTTACTGTGGCAGTAGGGATAGATGCAAGAGAGAAATTATGTAAGTGGGGGGGCATTAGTAGTTTGGTCTGATGGGTTTGGATGATTATGAGGGAAGTTGGCAGTGAGGTTAATTATGGCATTTATGAAATATGTGTTGAAAAGGGTGGCTATTTGATGTGGAGTTTTTTTCTGGATTGGGACAGGGGTTATTGTTTGATCCTGGGTTAAGAAGGATATATGTTGAGCTCTAGAACTGCTTTGGATTTAGTTTGTGCTGGTTTTGTAGAGTGTGGTAATATTCTTTTTTGTCCTTAATAATAAGATGCTTTACTTGGTTGCAAAGTTGTTTATAGGTTAGAAGGTCAGAGGTATTTTTGCGTTTTTTCCAAAGCTTCCAAATTTTTTCTCTGATGGCCATATATAGTTTAGTAGCTCTAGTGAGCCATGGCATGTGTTTAGGTTTTACTCATTTTAGTTGGGTAGTGCTAGTCGATATTTAGGAATGTAGAGTTGAAAAATTCAACTGCTTCGTCTTGTGGAAGTATTTTTAGGGGAGCCCAGTCAATTCTGTCTAAAGTATTGTTAAATGATGAAGGGGAGAAGTTAGATAGGTTTCTAACATTCTTATATAAATGTCCATTTAATGTTGTTAAAGTGTTACATGTAATAAATGCAGTCGCTGATACTGTTTGGGAGAGTTTCTGAGTTGGAGATTTTGTTGGGAGTCAGAGACCATGATCCAATCTAAGATTGTTCCACAGCTACCATTTTTGCTGGGTCTAGTAATATCAGTGATTAGTTGGCTGTAGTTGAATAGAATTATAGTTTCTGTGGTTATATTGCTGGATGTCCAAGATCCTCTAATATGGGAATACTGTTGCCAGGAGGGATGTACAGGACAATGATACAGAGATTTTTGCATTCGTTTATTTTTAGGTAGGTTATTAAGAGTTCAGCAGTAGAGAAGCTGGGTATAGATGAGTTGTATGAAACTATACTGATGGTGTTGGGATAGATCAGAGCTACTCCACCACCTTTTTTTGTGGAGCCTATCTAAGCATAGGCATGCAAGACCAGGGGAAGGAATTCTGAGTTTTTAATGTATGGTTTAAGCCATGTTTCTGTAGCAGCGATAATGTCAGGGTTGTTATCCCTGGCATGGAATTCAGGGACTTTGTTTTGAATATTTTGTAGGTTAATTGTTGTTAGATTTGAGGGAGTTGTGTGAGTTAAGAGATGAAGTGCGTGGACCAAGATTAGGATGGATATCGCTATATAAGGTTAGTTTGGAGAGCTTATGTAGTAGAGTAGAGAGTTCTAGCTTTTTTCTTAAGCTATGGTAAAGGGGAGTAGGGTGGTGTGAGTTGAATTTTTCATTTAGGGGGGATAGTTTTGGTTTAAATCACAGAATGCTATCTGTTGGGTATAGGTTAGGTGATATGTTATGGTAGGTACTGAGGGGTAAACTATGAGTGGAGGTTGTGGGGGTGGGTTTGTGTTTGAGGTCTATAAGTTGAAGTGGAGTAAGTTATAGTAGGAAGGTTCAGTGTAACAAGAGAATGAGGGGTGTTAGAGTGCATCTAAGTGGCATTGTGCTGTAGTAGGTAAAAGTGTTGTAGAGTTTGTAGGTTTTTGGATGAGGAGTAAACTAGGAAGTGTAAGAGGTAGAGAGGGTGGAAAAGGAGGCAGTGTGTAACTGGAGTTATTAGGAATAGCCAATGGTTGCTGTGAGTAGAATGGAAGAGGGTGTAGTTGGAAGTGATTGGATGGGAGATAATGAGAGGGTGGTCCTAAGGTAAGGATAAATCTAATTGAAGTGCAGGTGGGTGTTAATGGGGGTGGGGTAGGGTAGCAGAGTGAGCCCAAGCGCAGCAAGGGTGAACGAAGCTGGGTAGAACCAAATTGCACACATAGCGAGAAAAGAAAAACAATCAGGAAAGAAATAGGACAGAGCTGCAATTAAGTATGTACTAGGGGTTGTTGGTAAACTACTAGGATGAATCCTACTGCAATATGTTCAATGTGAAACAAGTTTCTTGGAGTGGAAGAACAGAGAACAGTGGGAGAGCTAATAGGCCCCAGAAGAGCTGGCAGATAGAGATCTGAAATCTGCAGCGCTATTCACTAGGATAAGAGAAAGAATATTAAATTAGGACCCAGTTGTGTGAGTACCAATGTAAGGAACAGTTTAGTTAAATACATTTATAATGAGCCCTGTACAGACATCCAAAGTAAAGGCTTCCTTGTACTTAAATAGGATGCAATGGTTTCCTTCAATATTCCTTATTCCTAATCCTGCCCACCCTCATCATACCCAGTGCAAATCTTAACATCTTTAACTCTGCCACATCCAGCTCAAACTCCTGCCTTTTTGTCAATGCTATTGTCTCTAACCCATATAACATAACTGGTCTCACTACCCTCTTGTAGACCTTCCCTTTCACTCTTACTGGTACTCGTCTGTCACAATTCACTCCTAACACTCTTTATCCTGCCCGTACTCTCTTCTTCGCCTCTCTTCCACAATCACCATTACTCTGAACTATTGATCCCAAGTATTTAAACTCATCCACCTTCGCCACCTCTACCCCTTGCATCCTCACCATTTCTCTATCCTCCCCCTCATTCACACACATATATTCTGTCTTTGTCCTATGACCTTCATTCCTCTTCTCTCTAGAGCATATCTCCATCTCTCCAGGGTCTCCTCCACCTGTTCCCTACTCTCACTGCAGATCACAATGTCATCTGCAAACATCATAGTCCACAGGGACTCCTGTCTGATCTCGTCTGTCAACTTGTCCATCACCATTGCAAATAAGAAGGGGCTCAGAGTTGATCCTTGATGTAATCCCATATCCACCTTAAATGCATCCATCACTCCCACCACAGACCTCACAGCTGTCACACTACCCTTGTACATATTGTGTATCACTCTTACATACTTCTCTGACACTCCCGGCTTCCTCATACAATACCACAACTCCTCTCTATGCAGCCTGTCATATGTTTTCTCTAAGTCTACAAAAACACAATGCAACTCCTTCTGACCTTCTCTGTACTTCTTCATCAACACTCTCAGAGCAAATATCGCATCTGTAGTGCTCTTTCCCGGCATGAAACCATACTTCTTCTTCTTCTTCTTTCGGCTTTTCCCGGTTAGGGGTCGCCACAGCAGATCACATGTCCGCACATGATTGGCAGTGGAGTTTTACAGTGTCGAGTTGCCAGCCCGGTGCCCAACCTTCCACAGAAGGCACACACATGCACACACTCACACCTAGGGCCAATTTAGAGTGTCCAATCCACCTACAGCATGTCTTTTGGATGTTGGAGGAAACCAGAGCACCCAGAGGAAACCCGCTCGACCAGAGGGTGGACATGCAGACTCCGCACAGAAGGCACCCCAGCTGAGAATTGAACCAGAGAACCGCTTGCTTTGAGGCATCAACGCTAACTGCTGCACCACTGTGGCCACCCCTTGGCATGAAACCATACTGCTGATCACTAATCATCATGCCCCTTCTTAACCTAGCTTCCCCTACATACTTTTTCCTATAACTCCATGCTGTGACTGATCAATGTAATCCCTCTATAGTTACTACAGCTCTGCACATCACCCTTATTCTTAAAACTTGGTACCAAAACACTTTTTCTCCATTCCTCAGGCATCCTCTCTCTTTCCAAGATTTCATTAAACAATCTGGTTAAAAACTCCACTGCCATTTCACATAAACACCTCCATGCTTCCACAGGTATGTCAACTGGACCTACAGCCTTTCCATTCTTCATCCTCTTCATAGCTATCTTTACTTCCTCCTTGCTAATCCATTGTACTTCATGATTCACTATCCCCACATCATCTAACCTTCTCTCCCTCTCATTCTCTTCATCCATCAACCCCTCAAAGTACTCTTTCCATCTCCTCAACACACTCTCCTCGCTTGTGAGTATGTTTCCCTCATTATCCTTTATCACCTTTACCTGCTGCACATCTTTCCTAGCTTGGTCCCTCTGTCTAGCCAATCGGTACAGGTCCTTTTCTCCCTCCTTAGTGTCCAACCTTTCATACAACTCTTCATATGCCTTATCCTTAGCATTCGTCACCTCTCTCTTTGCCATGCATCTCATTTCCTTATATTCCTGTCTACTTTCTTCATCTCTCTGACAATCCCACTTCTTCTTTGCCAACCTCTATCTATGTATACTCTCCTGTACTTCCTCATTCCACCACCATGTCTCCTTGTTGTCCTTCCTCTGTCCAGATGTCATGCCAAGCACCTTTCTAGCTGTCTCCCTTACTAGCTCTACTGTAGTTACCCAGCTATTTGGTAACTCTTCACTGCCACCTAGTGCCTGTCTTAACTTATCCCTGAACTCCACCTCACAATTACCCTTTTTCAGTTTCCACCATTTGATCCTTGGTGCTTGCCCTCACACTCCTCCTCCTCTTCTTGATCACCGTCATCCTACAAATCACCATCCTATGCTGCCTAACTACACTTTCCCCGGTCACCACTTTACAGTCTCCAATCTCCTTCAAACTGGCCCTCCTACATAAGAAATAATCCACCTGTGTGCATCTTTCTCCACTCTTGTATGTCACCCTATGCTCCTCCCTCTTGTTAAAATACATATTCACCACAGCCATGTCCATCCTTTTTGCAAAATCCACTACCATCTGACCTTCTGCATTCCTTTGTTTAACACCATACCTACCCATCACTTCCTCATCCCCTCTGTTCCCCTCACTAACATGCCCATTGAAATCTGCTCCAATCACCACTCTCTCACCGTTGAGTACAGTCATCACCACTTCATCCAACTCACTCCAAAATTTTTCTTTCTCATCCATCGTACATCCAACTTGTGGAGCATATGCACTAACAACATTCATCATTACACCATCAATTTCCAGCTTCATAAACATCACTCTATCTGACACTTTTTCCACCTCCAAAACACTCTTAGCATACTGTTCATTCAGGATAACTCCTATGCCATTTCTCCTTCCATCCACACCATGATAAAACATTTGAACCCACCTCCAATACACCCAGCCTTACTCCCCTTCCATCTGATCTCTTGCATACACAATATACCAACCTTACTTTTGTCCATCATATCGGCTAGCTTTCTCCCTATACCAGTCATACTGCCAACATTCAAAGTTCCGACCCTCACTACCACAGTCCTAGTCTTTCTCCTGTCTTCCTGCCTTTGGCCATGCCTTCTGCCTCTTCTCCTCCATCAGCCAACAGTAGCCCAATTTCCACCAGCACCATGTTGGCTAACAGTACTGGTGGCGGTCGTTGTTAACCTGGGCCTCGACCAATCCAGTATGTAAATATTTACTGGTGTCTGCATGAATTATTTGGTGAAGTTTTATGCCTGATGCCCTTCCTGACGCAACCCTCCCCATTTATCCAGGCTTGAGATGAGCACAAAGAAATGCACTGGCTTGTTGCATCCCCAGTGGCTGGGCAATTACAGATTACATAAAACATCTACAGAATGATATAATCAGTCAATAACTATTCCTGCAGGGTCTATATTAGAACATCGAAGTTTCACAACTTTGAATGTTCTAATATCGACCCCTATTCAGTGAACGCTGAAAATAATGAAGCTGCAGAACTCCGAATTTCTTCCTAGGGAAGGAATTCGGTTGGCCATTCCTGTGGCTTTGCTATGTTCAGCACTGTGGTGGAAAGTTATGGGTCGGGATCAGGTAAGTGTGTGATTGTGTGGATGTGAGGGTTAGGGCGCTGGGTAGGTGAGTTAGGCTTAGGGCGCAGGTCAGGTAAGTGTGCGATTGTGTGGATATGAGGGTTAGGGTGGGGTAGGTGAGTTAGGGTTAGGGCATGGGTGAGGTGAGTGTGCGATAATGATGGACCTTAGGGTTAGGGTTTGGGTTAAGGTAAGTGGATAGCTAGTGGTGTGTGTACAGTTTAGTGTAGGGTTAGAGGTAGGATTTTAGGTGTATGTGTGTGGATTGCTGTCTGTTTGGTGTGTTTGTATTGTGTGTATGTGTGTCGGAACAGCAAATTTTCATTGTTATCAGCTTTTGCTGAATAGGGGTCGATATTAGAACATTTGACGTTTTAAAAAGTCGATGTTCTAATACAGACCGATTCCTGCATATAGGCAGCAGTGTATATTACAGAAAGAAATAGAAGCACACATGTACACCGGCTATGTGGATATGCTGTATTTACTACAGGCAATGATTACCTTTTACGAGTAAAACCCAGGAAATGCAGTCTAATAATCAAATGAAGCTTAACAGTGCATTAGAATAAATGCACAGTTGGCTGGTTTCTATAGTTACGCTAAGGTAAGTTTCCACCTAAGTGTCAGCTAACTAAGTAGCGCTCCAAGCCTCACCACCAGCTGGAAGCAAAGCTTACACTAAAGCCCTGTACAATCACTTGTATAAGTAAATAGATTCAGCTCTTCCAGAAAGAATCAAAGCTAGAGGCCCAAGTAAAAACAAGCTGCCTGGTGGACATCCAGCATCAATAAACTTTACAACAAACACAAAAAGGTACTGTCTAAGAAAACTAAGGGGGGGGGGCATCAGTGGAAAAGCACCCTCCTCAGGCTCAACAGACAAATAAGACAACATGTCATACCCTCTAAGGATAACTATTAGGAAAAACTTTGCAATCACTACCAGGAATAACCATAAGGCCTTTTACAGCTATGTACACAGCCTAAAAGGTAGGACCCAAGCATGTGCTGAACTAATGACTAACGGTACCACACACACTGATTCTGCAAAGATAGCAAACCTTCTCGTGGACAGATATGGTAAAAATTTCACTCCCTTATCCCATCCAAACTTATCACAAACCTTGCCCCCACCCCCCACCCCCAACCTACATATCCAAAGAGCAGGTCATTAAAGCCTTGTCTAAGGCAAAAAACACAGCCTCTGTGGGACCAGACGGCATCCCAGGCTGTTTTCTAAACAAACTAGAACATGAACTAGCATCCCCATTAAATATCCTATTCAATCACAGCCTAATCACAGGCTATGTTCCTGCAGAATGGAGAACAGCAACAGTTATTCCCATCCACAAAGATAGCTGAGAAACAGACCCAGGGAATTACACACCCATAAGTCTGACCACCCTCATCTGTAAGGCCATGGCACATATCATAAAACTAAGTAAAAAAAAAAAAAAACAGTTAAGGACGACCATGGCTAAAACAATAAAAACGTTATTAACCAAAATATAAATGTAGTAAGCACTTTCACGAACTCACAGTCGCTTCTTCAGACTCTCATGAAATGAAGCACAGATACCTAATTTATATGGAAAACAACCAATCAAAAAAGTCCACTTAGCAGCAAAAAAGATTTAAAGACACAAGGACATACATATAAAACAAGTTCAAAATAGCACTAAGTGCAACATCTCTAAAATCAATGGGGGAGTGTGCATGCACGTAACAAAGGTTTCAATGAAACTGCATCATTAATACATGGTGACCTCATGGTGACCTCCCTGCATTAAAATACAAAATCCCCCTCTGATATTATCCCTTATAATTTCTAAAACAAAGAATTTAAACTCATGCTGATGCCCATATGTCTTGGCATGTCATGGCAAAACGTTACTTCCCTTACAATTCCTGATATCCCTCAAGTGTTCTAAAATACATTTTCTTAGGGATCGATTCATTTTTCCTACATAGAACGCTCTGCATGTTAAACAAAAACTGTAATATATAACATTCCTAGAGGCACAATCTGCATAAAACTTGCATTCTGTGGTAAACCCTGACTAAATGAGAAAAATTAGAGCCTGAATAGCTATACCCACATGCACTACAATTCCTACAAGGATACGTCTCTTGTCTTTGTGAAGTTGTATTGGTTTATCTACTTCTGTTCTACAGCATAATTACCTTTTACTTGACATATTATTCTTAAATGAAAACAATGGTCTGTCATTGACTATACTCCTCAGTTCATCAGACACCCTCAAGATATTCCAATTCATTTTAAAAATGTCAAAAAAAACATTCACATTGCTCGAAAAAGTCATAGGGACCCTCACTTGTCTCTCATTACTCTGGTTGTATTCTCTCCTATCTTCAGAGCTATGTTCTGAAAAATGGGGTTTACTTCTGGTCCCCCCCCCTCTCTCTTGAAGGAGGTGAGAAACACAGTCATCTATCTCTTTTTCTGAGTACCCTCTCATCAAAATTTGCCTTCAACGCATAAATAGCTTTCACTAATTCAGGGTCTTTACTATGCAACCTCATAATTCTCAGGACTTGTCCCTTTAACATATTTCTGGAGACATATCTGGGGTGCATGTTATTTTTATGCAACAATGAATTTTTCCTACTAGGCTTCGTATACAAGCTTGTCTGCAACTTCCCTAGTTCTGACCTCTTCACTGTGACATCTAAGAAGTCTATCTCTTCCTTAGAAAATCTGTATGTGAACCTCAGGAATGTCACAGTACTACTCATATAATCTATAAACTGTGATAGCACCACACCAAATCCATTCCAACAAAAAAAATCTCATCCACGAACTGAACATGCCATAACAAATGTTCAATGAAGCTATTGTGCAGCACAAAACTCTCCTCCCATTGTAACAGTACAAGGTAGGTGTAGCAGTTGGCACAAGCTGTGCCCATAGCCATGCCAACCTTCTGCAGAAAACAAAATCATTAAAAACAACAATATTATTTTCTAAAATGATTTCTAATAATGTGCACATCAAAGCAATTTTATCAAAAGTCAAGTGTCTACCATTAACTAAAAACTCTCAAATATTCTCTATCCCCCACTTATTAGGAATCATGATAAAAAGGGACTTAATGTCCATAGTAACAAAAAATAATCATCCTACAGACCAAGTCCCTTAACAATATCATACAAGTCCTGCAAACAGGATTTCATCTTTCAATACACTCCTCACATTATCCAAAATCAGACGTAAAGACTTTGCTATAAATATCGGCAATAGTTCAGTTGCCCACCCTTTACTAGAAACTATAGGCCTCATGGGTGGGCATTCTAAATGTTTATGTATCTTCAGGAGGCCATTTAGTACTGGAACCAATGGATATGCAACATTAAAATACTTAAACTCCTCCGTGATCATATTAGTCATAAGCAGGTCAAATACAAAGAAACAAATCTTCTCCATCACCCCTTTCACAGTCCTCTGAAATCAGTGCATACATCTTAACATCATCTAGCAATCTCCACATCTGCATCAAATAAAAATCCTTATCGATTACTACATGTCCCCCACTTTATCTGCCGGTCTAATTTCCAGCGACAACATCGTTTTAAGTTCATATAGTGCTCTATGTTCATCTGCACTCAAGTTATACAATGCTGGATTATGTTCTTGCTCAAACACACGTCTGATATCACTCTCACATACAGAAATAAATGTCTCAACGTTGGGGGGTACTTTACGTATAAATGTGCTAAGTCTTCTAAAGACATTATGCACTGCATTCTGTTCAGGGAACATTACTCTAAGTGAAATGTTCCTGGCAAAAACTTTTAAATCCATCAACAAGTCAACCATGTCCGACTTCTTCGCCTGAACAAAAGAAAGCCCCTTATTTAATAAGGAAATCTGTGCTGGTGTCAGCTTAATAAAGGACATATTAAACACTAACCCATTCATAATCTGCTGTGTGTTCTCGGTCCAGTTTGTTGATTCTCCGTATTCTGCTGTTGTGGGACTCTTCCTTTCCTCGCCCAGCTTCTTGATCTCTCCTTGTTGTTTATTGGCAAAGGTTGCCCCAATAAAAAAAGACACTGGAGTGGAATTAGTTGAATTAGTGGCCTCAGTTAACTGAAAAGAGCTTGCAGCCATCTGCAAAGTCTTCTTGGCAGGTTGAGGAAGCAACATAGCTGAAGAAGGGGGCGTGGCTTCAAGTTCCATGGCAGCAGGTGTCTTTAAACATTGTAAACCTGTTCCTCCTGAAGTACTATTATCTCCAGTCAACACTTGTTCCCTTGGCCATGAAAAAATGTCTCCCTTCCAAAAATCTGCTATGTCTCACTGCAGTTTATTTACTTTAAAAACCTGGAGTCTCTTTTCAAATGCCACAACAGTCATGTAAACTGTTCAAACTGTCTCCGATAATCTCAGCAGGAAACTCACAGACAATATCATCTATTGAATGTTTAATGTCAGCCACTAATTCTCTCTTTTAGGGCAGAAAAAAAATCAATTAATAGCTGCATATACTCAAAGCTTAGTTTTAAGATAGGGCTTGCCATTTCTTCAATAAATCTAGAAATGTGTCCCCATAGGTTGACGTCTTCAGAATCCTGAGACCTCTGGAAACTACCTTATGATGTACAGATGCTTCCATATGAAATCTCTACCATTGGAGGCATTTGTATCTAAACAATTTATTCTCCAGCTCCCAGTAACGCTTCAAAAAACATAACTGAATATTCTCATCATAAACAGCTTGTTGTTGCTCCTGAGTCTCTACTACAGTTCCAAGAAGAGGGTTCCTCTTTGATAAGATCAGATCATAAAGCTGTCTCCTTTGAAATAAAAATAAAACCTGGGACCACTGCTAACCCTAGAACATTTCAGAACTATTTTAACACAGAGTTACTACTGTTAAGTGATAACCTGTTAAAATTTCAGTGCCCACACAACCAGAGAACACTGCTGCCCAATATGAAATTGTTTGAGAAACCCTGTACATTCGTGCTAATAAATGCATAGAGACAGCTCTGCCTTCCAGAAAAAATCACTGAACAAACTCAAAAAACAATCCACCTTAGCAGAATCCCATCATCAATAGATTGCAAGAGGAAGAAAGTCATAGCAAAAATTAGGAAGTGCAATACCCAGCAAGATAAAAACTCTCTCAATATAAACCAGTAACTCAGTGGGAAAATCGAGTCTGCCAAAACCAAATTTGACATAAAACTATCCTCTCAGGCCAAGGACAACAATAATGATCACTTAGCTATGTCAGCATCCTCAAAGGCAATACACAACGATGTGCAGAATTATTTGTAAAGGAAGCCACCTGCACTGAGCCAGAAGTTATAGCAAATCTACTGACTGATAAATTCAGCTCCAATTTTACCCCTTTCTCCCAACAGTCACCCTTTACAAATACCATTAAACATAACCCTTCAACTATCACTCTTAAGCAGGTCTTCAAAGCACTCTCCAAGGCCATGAATATTACATTGTTGGGCTCAGATATCTCAGGATTCCTCCTAAATAGCATGAAACACAACTTATCAGGACCACTAGGGTCACTGTTTAAATGTATCCACTAGACAAACTTTGTGCCACATGAATGGAGAAGTGCAACAGTCATCCCTCTATAGAATGTCAGTCCATCTACAGACACCCCCCCCCCCCCCAGTAACTGCAGACCCATAAGTCTGACTTGTCTTACATGCAAAGCCATGGAAATAATCATTAAAATAATTAAAAATGACACAAGAAATCTTCAGACACTGGATCCAATCCAGTTTGGTCATGTCAAGGGCTGATTAATTTATACTTATTCAACCTGATGAACCAATGAACAAAAGCAAAACAGTGCATACTGCCCACCTAAATCTGGCTAAGGCATTCGATGCAATATCCCACTCAGGCATTGTAGACAAGATCAAGAAGTTAGGTATAAATCCCTTTGTCACCCAATGTATAGCCAGATATATGTCAGATAAGACTCAAAAAGTTAGGATAGTCCACCTCAACACAGAGGCTGGTCACTAGTGGAGTCCCTCATGGTGCAGTACTGGGTCCACTCCTTCTTGGCATCTACTCCTCTGCATCAAGGCCAACATCAAGGGCCTCTGGCTGACCATGTTTTCAAGCAATTGTAAAATAGGTACAGTCACAGAATCCCCCTAAACACTTATATCCTCCAAGAAGGGCTGACTCAGGCTAATTACTGGTACCATAGTTACAGCCTAAAATTCAATGCCAAGACATGTATAATAGTATCCTTATGGAAGTCGGCTACTCCTGGAAACTACCTTATTGATAAAACATCCCTAAGAGTAGATCCAGTAGTCAGGGATTTGGGTACATGTAGATGATAATCTGTCTTTTGTCCATCATGTCTCTACTGTAGTAAAGAAACCATTCTATTTTGAGCAACGTATAAGCAAGGGTATGGCATCTAGGTGCAATGAAGTTATTGTTCTACTGCATTCAGCCCTCATCAGACCAACCACCTGAATATGGTAAGAGAATTCATGGGCTACTTAGTCAATCACTTACCAGCATATCAAAAGGATTTTCTGATGAAAAAGTTTTATCTGAAGGAACAATTACTACACCTCCCCTCATGTATGCTGCTGCAGTTCCTATTCCACCATACTGGTGTAACTATGTCTGAGGTCACCAAACCAAACAGACAAGTCAGGAATAGGTTTTGCAGAAATGCATTTACTCTACCAGTCACAACAGTACTAGCTTTAGTTAAGTAGTCCAAATACTCCTTGCCCATCCACAGAAATGAAATTAATTGAATAGACTTTCAGTCATATTTTTTTCATTTAAACATCTAATGAACAACTGAGTCTCACACAATAGATTAGAAGTGGAGATGGTTCATTATGCTATAATCATATATCTGCTGCATTTATGCTGCCTTACAATAACCTACAAGACAAATAATAGGGTTATAATTCTGTTTTAGGACTTGTACACAAGTGGAATACTATGAATGGGCTTGATATATGTTACATACATACAATTTAATTCACACAGATACAAAAATACCAAAGAATACAAAAACCAGTAAAAATGTACACAAAGATTTACTGAGGAAGAACACATAACAATAAATGTGGATTCTGTAGTTTGACAGATAAGAATTAAGAATATGTGGCTGCAAAGCAAAGCTACAAACACAGAAAACATTAATACCAACAGTAATCAAGTGTAAATGCATAAAAATAGCTCAAAGTATCAAGTCTGACAAACAATACTACAATGACACAAATGCAGAGCAGATAATTAAAATAACCAAATTAAATAATTCAGACAAAGTAGCCGAATCAGTATTTAAAATGCTGAGAGCCGCTAGATAAAGTTCCAAAATAAGGAGACTGAATGGACAAAAACCAGACTTACATATACTTAGTCCAAGATGCTTTTTCTCTGAATATTCTCTTTTCTCTGAGATATGGCAATCTTGAAGTCGGTATATATAAGATTGTGGGGGTGTGGGGGGGTGCAAATGGACTTGCTCCCTTGCAAAAAAAGAAGTTTAAAGGAGAAGAACAATTTTCAAAATTCACTTTTCACCTATGTTTTTAGTCTTTTTTATTAGACTTGTCAACACTCAGCATTTTGAGTGCTGGCATTTGAATGGGGAGCTGCTGGAATCACCAATGAAAAAACAGTCAGAGCTGTCTTACAGTGGAAGTGACAGTAAGTCGGAAGACATAGAAGATTGTTATGTAACAACAGGATATTTGTAATAACATGCAAGGGTGGCTCAGTAGTTATTAGATGAAATAAAAGTAGGAAGCTTAAGCAGAAAAGATTGCTGGCTGGAATGCTATTCCAAAGTTTAGGAGCTTGGCTGGAGAAGATACAGCTACCAAACTGAAGTGGATGTTTATGAACTATCAATACAACAGTGTCTCAGTGGAGAACTGACTGGGATGACTGAAGGTCCAAGGAAGATGGAGAAGGGTAGAAGTAAGAACACAAAAGTTAGGACACCATGATCATGCAATAAGGGCAAACATACAGGTCACATGCAACAATCCTAGATTTGTTGCTGGGAGTCAGGGGTCCCCTTTCACCCCTCAGGACATTAACAATGAAGTAACAGATATTCCTAATAATAGCTTGAAGTTATTTTACTTTTGACTTACAGGGACAGCACCCCATAATCTAGAGTAGGAATGGGTATCTCGTAGGTTCATAGGTAGGTACTAGGCTATTGGACCTAGGGCCTATATAAGCCTAGCCAAAAAGGTACCCTGGCTTTTGCCACCCAAGAAAATTATTCCCTTACATAAGGCCTTTTTAGTTTCCCCAGATGTTCAGAGCTTCTAATGCCAGAACAGGATTAGACCCTATTCAAAAGTCAGAGTGATAGTAAAGTTTATGAAAATATTATTTCTTCAGTCTTTGATGTTTGCCAATAGTGCTCTTCTCAGCACCTGCAATGTACTCAGAATTGCTTCCTTCTGAATTTCATATTGGGTTATGTGTGTGGGCACCATATTTAAGTATGCTTGAAAATTATTTTAGATTATCCCAGTTGCTCTGCCATGATTTAAACTATCTGGGTGTCTCTATTGCTTATTATTCTGTTTCCAACTTAAGTGTCCTAGTATCTTACGACATTATGTCTCTTAGTATGTAGGACACTTGTTGCCTGCTCAGAAAGTAATATGATAGTGGAATATATTTATCATAATGCAGTTATTACTTTTTTTTTACATTTGCTAAGGTGTGGAAATTTAAAAGCATCTACATAGGTTCATAGGTTGATAGGTGTATACTAGGCTAATGGCCCTGGAGCCTTTACAAGCCTAGCCCATAAGATTACCCTGGCATCATGTCACCCAACCTTAGTTCCTAGTGCCTCTGTTGAGTAGAGCCACTAGAGTGATCCCCAGTGTGAATTTTCTATTTCCCATCCATTCATCAAGATTTTTCTTGAAGAGGGCCAGTGAGGTGTTCTGCTTGACATGTATGGGAAGTCTATTCCATAGCATGGGCAGTCTCTGGGTTAAGAATCTGTCCCTCCAGCATGTTCTGTTGATTGTGTTAATGAGGTTGAAGTCTCTGGAGCATGTGGTGAGGAAGGATTGGGATTTCTTTAGATGTAGCATTTTGAACAGAGCTGGGTCAGACATGGCTTTCTAATTCAAGCAGAGATCGCCTCTAAGTAGGCGATGTGAGACAGAGAAAAGTTGGAGTTTTTTGAGTCTGTCCATATTGGACAAGTGTTTAAGGCCTAGGATCCTCTTTGTGAGGTACTTTTGCGGCCTCTCCAGTTGTTGCAGGTGTCTAGTGAGGTACATGCCAAATGGGGTATTGTACTCGATGATTGGCCTAATGAGGGAAGAGTAAAGGGAGAAAATGACCTCTTTCTTCCTGGATGCAAAACCCTTAGAAATGAGATGTGCCACAAACAAGGACTTTCTGACCACAGTGGCAATGTGGTGGTCAAAAGGGAGGTTGCTGTCAACCTGTGCTCCCAGATCTCTTAAAACGCCTTCTGTGTTCAGTGGACTACCATCAATGTGGTAATTCAAGGGAACCAGGTTTTTCCCAAAACATATTTCTGAACAGACCCAGATAGCCTCTCCATGTTTATAAAACCACATGGATGGTTGGCAGAAACAAATCCTGTATGGATGAGCAACAATACCAGTGCAAAGATATATTCTTCAGCAGGAAAATGGGGATTGTTTCACTGTCACACTAAGAAGTGCTAGAAGCCCACAAGCTTCTCAATGACCATTTCATATGTATACAGTCACCCACATAATGCCACCAGTAGAGAATTCTCCACAGTCCCTATACACACGTAATGGTTAAGATTCAGATAGGATTACCACAAGTGGGAAACCTTAACACTAGTAGTTTCCCCTCATAGTAAGCCTTTTCTGATTCATAGACTTCTGTAGTTTCCCACTAGCAGAAGCCTCTGCATTGAAGGTAGTCCTGCTGGCCAAGCTGCATGGTGATGTGTTAACCAGGAGATTGGCTAAAAATTAGTCATGTGTACTCCTGTGGAAATGCTAGCAGCTCTTGATTTACACTGCAGAGAAATTCAGGGAATCTTTTGGTTGTGTAAATTATCATGGCTGTAGGGAAAAGCTAACTCTATTAAAAGACAACAGTCTCCCATTCACTTCAGTGGAAGCAGTTGCAGTGCAGGTAAGTTCAGTGTGATGAGTTAGGGGTGAGGGGTGTACTACTTTCTATACATAATTGTAACTCCAAGTGTGTGTGTGTGTTGGGTAGTCACACTAGGGAGTTAGGTAGAGTATCAAGCCTCTGTATATGTGTGTATTTCTGAGCATCCATGTGGATAATGAGTGAGTGTGCCCATAAGTCTGGCTGACTATGGGGGAACTTGTTTGATGCTGGATGGACGTGTGTGTGTGTGTGTGTGTGTGTGTGTGTGTGTGTGTGTGTGTGTGTGGTGTATATGAGTGTGCGTGCGTGTGTGTGTGTGTGTGTGTGTGTGTGTGTGTGTGTGTGTGTGTGTGTGTGTGTGTGAATGTGAATACCTTGGTGTGTGCATATGCATGGGTGTCTGAAAGTGTGTGTGTGACTGTAGCGGATGCCTTTGCCAATGTAATGTATAGGCTGATAGGGTAAGCCCTACCACCATCGAAGTTCTGACAGTATTAGTGTTAAACACGAGTGATTCCGGGATACGCTAATGAACTGACAATAAGCTTTTTTCATCATGACAATAGCTGCCTCTGAGTCATAGCAGAGCAGATCAATTAAGGACTCACACATAAGATAGAAGAGGTCAGTTAAGGCTAATCATCTGTGAACTGAGGGGGTGGAGCTAGGAACTAAATCTTCTATTTAAGGGGTAAAATAAAACATTTCAGAACTTTACTAGAAAGGCTCACCCAGACTCTGCTACACTTTGCTGTGAGGGAAAGGTTAGTTTGCTTTTTATTTGTTGTATTTTGTATTACCTTATTGCCTTTTTCTATTCTGAATATTGTGTTTTTTTTATTTACCTTGTGTTTTACTTGTATTCTGCTTTTAACTGCATATTAAAACTTGAAAAGAGACCACAGCTCTGTTTCTTGTGAGTCAGGCAGAATTTTTTTCCCCACCCTCCCACCTGGTCACTGTTGTGTTCTTAAACACCATTGTCTTTCTAGTTGCCTCCCCCTTGTTATGTTAATTTGACCATATGTCTCATTTCCTCTCTGCTTTTACTGGCTTGTGTGAGTAAGTGCAAAATTATCATTTTGTGAAATCCCTCCCCTTCAATTATTTAAATTTATTGGCCATCCTACTGTATTCCATAGTACCAGAATACAAAAGTGACCACCCCCTTTCAATCTATCTTGCTGTTTTAAAAATATTGACTCTCCACTAAAACTTAAAGTTTTAGACAGGTAAAACTTAAGTTACCTACTTTCACATCTAACTTCTCTAGTGCACACTGCAGTGTTTAGGATAAACCATTTTTTTCATCTTACCTTTAAGCATCCCTGTGACTAGCACTTGCTCTAAAACCTGCTGGAAAGCACTAGGAAGCCTTAAACTGATACAAGCACTCAACTCTCCTTGTTAATAAGGAGAAACTAATCATAGGCACTTCTTCTTCTTCTTTTGGCTTTTCCCAGTTAGTGGTTGCCACAGCGATGATTGGCAGTAGATTTTTATGGTGCAGAGGTGCCAGCCTGACGTCCAACCTTCAATGAAGGCACGCCCATTCACGCATGTCTTTCGAATGCCACTCGACCGCGGGGAGGACATGCAGACTCCACACAGAAGGCGCTCCAGACGAGAATCGAACAGGAGAACCTCTTGCTGTGAGGCGACAACGCTACCTCTGCACCACTGCGGCATAAATTAATCATAGGCACAAAACACCCTATAATTGCAAAGTACCTTACTAAGGTAAGGGAAAACAGCTGTTGTACTTTCCAAAAAAAAAAAATAAATAAATAAATAAAGCACCTAACCAGGCATGTCCAAGGGTCAGCTTCCGGTGATTTCTCCTGTCCACCTCGTGAATCTGGGCGCAATGCAGCAATTGCCTCATGTACAAAGACAACCTTCTCCTCCTACCACCCAACACTACAATCTGTGAGAGATGCACTTACATAGCCAAACTGGAAGCAAAGATCTCTCCACCCAAGATTTTGCTAGACAGTCAAGAGGAGAAGGTTAACACCCGCACTACACCTCAAGCAACACATAGCCCTTCTAAACCCACACCACCAACACCCTCACATAGCAACACTAAACCCTCATAAGTGGAGACCCTTAACAGTAACCTGCACAAGCAAAAATGACCTCCGAAGCTGAAATACAAACAGCAATCACAGCCAAAGTGCCACATAGCTCACACCAGTGTGCCACTCAACAACAGCCCCTAAGGCAAGACAATGTACCCAACACTTTAGTCATAGGTGACTCTATAGTCAGACACACTGATGTCCCACTCACCAGGCTGAACAAGGAGAAAATTACAGTGAGCTGCCTGTCAGGTGCAAGGATCTGCCACATAACACATGCACTCAAGTCACACCACATCAAGTACAAATATGACTATGTCATTGTCCATGTTGGAGTGAATGACTTGAGACGTACCTCCCTGGACTGAGCACTCATATCATGTGGCCCAGGCAGGTATGACCCTAGCCCTGAGTAGCATCCTGCCTTCACCCAGAATGATACCACAGTATACGGACAAAATGATTGACTTCAACAATTGGCTAAGCTTCTGGTGTCATTCAAAGAGGATCCAGTATCTGTCTGCCTGGGACGACATGATCAAGACCACGATGCTTTGCCAGAGATGGCCTGCACCTGTCGCCCCTGGGAATCAGGTTACTGGCTAAGGCTCTTGCCACCCCTATAGTGTCTTTTTTAGGCAAAGTTGAAAGGACAAAACCACCACTGTAACAGGTACAAGTATGCAAAATCTGAAGATAATGCTACTCAATGCTAGAAGTCTAAACCTCAAAATGCACTCTCTCGAGGCACTCCTAAAAATGGAGAACATCAATATCTATACAGTAACTGAGACCTGGTTCAAGGCTCCAGAGAGCACCCCTGCAATACCAGGCTACAACTCTTACCACATTTTTCGGTCACCAAACCAGGACCGAAACACTAAAGCTGGAGGAGTGTCCATATTCACCAAGGTTATTCACACCACCAGGCTAGTTTCCCAATACAATGCATCTGAAATTCTCCAGCTGCAACTAACACTAGGTAGGACTGCAATACAAACTGTAGCTTGTTACAGATCCCCCACCACGCCCCAAGATTCTCACTACATCTTTCTAAATATACTGGAAAATATTAAGATACAACCAAACACCCTAATACTGGGTGATTTCAACTAACCTGCCATTAATTGGGAAAACTACTCATGTAACAACACCTTTGCTCAACGGTTCTTGGAATACATAAATTCCAATGCCCTGGATCAACTAATTCATAGTCCCACCAGGGGCTCCAATATCCAAGACCTGGTCATTACCAGCATGGGAAATCGATGCTCCACACCTATGGTCACTCCCTCGTTGGTTAGGTCTGACCATAAGCTAATCACCCTTGACATCCACACCCCCCCCCCCACCAGTAAGGAAACCTCCGTAAAAAACTTCTCCAAAGCCAACTTCATGCTACTCAAGTCAGAAGTGACAAACTTCATGACACCCATGCAAACGGGAACTGAAAGTCTGACTGCTGAATCCTACACTAAAGCACTGTATGAGCAAAGCCACTCGTGCATGAATCGTGCCATCCCAAATAGAACCAAGACGCTCTCCTCCAAAAAAAGGAAGCCAATCTGGTGGTCCCCTGCCATAAACAAACTTTACAACAAAAGGAAGAAACTGTTGCAAAAAAGAGGAAAATCCCAGGATGCAAAAAACTTCCTTACCAGCCTTAGTAAGAAGCTGAGATCCCTCATAAAATCCTCCAAAGCTAGTTACGAAAATAAAATTGCCAAAGATTCCAAAGACAACCAAAAGGCATTCTATAGCTATGTCAAGAATCTAAATGGCAATGTTCAGACCGGCTCTGAGCTACAACAGAATGGCATTAAATATACTGATCCCACGGATATTGCCAATATCATGGCAGATTGATTCAGTACCAACTTCACCCCCTCTCACCCCCTAAAGGACCCATCTCAATACAGAAAGATTGCCAAATTCCAGTAATAATGGCCACACAGGTAAAAACCACACTCTCCAAAGCTAAGGATACAGCATCCATGGGACCAGGTGACATCCCGGGCTGTGTACTACATGAACTACAAAATGAACTGGCACCTCACCTAAGTGTCATGTTTAATCATAGCCTCAGCTCGGGCTTCATGCCCACTGAGTGATGCACAGCTACAGTTATTCCACTCCACAAGGGGTGAGCCACCTTGGATCCTAGGAACTACCACCCCATCAGTCTGATGAGCCTGATCTGCAAGGCCATGGAACGTATTATCATGGAACTTATAAACAAAGACACTGGCAACCTTCAAACACTGGACCCCACCCAGTTTGGGTTCGTGAAGGGCTGATCTTGTCTCCTGAAGCTGACTGAATTCTTCAAGTCAGTCTCCAGAGCTGTCGATAAGGGTAAGGCAGTCCACTCAGCCTATCTGGACCTCGCCAAGACCTTCAACACCATCCCCCACTCTGGAATCATAGATAAACTTACTAAGCTGGGCATTAATCCCTAGGTCACTCGATGGGTTGCCAACTGGCTTACTGACAGAATCCACACTGTAAAAGTAGCTGACTCTAAATCCAGCTCCAGACAAGTGACAAGTGGAGTACCTCAGGGTTCATTCCTGGGACTGCTCATTTGGCATCTACTTCTTTGAAGTACAGGCCAGCACTAAGGAACTTTGGTTGACAAAGTTCACAGATGACTGCAAACTGGGAGCCATTATTGAATCCCCAAATTATGTGGATATTCTACAAAGGGGCCTTACAGAAACAGATGCCTGGTGCCAGAGCCATAGGCTCAAGATTAATGCCAAGGAATATATAGTTATCCCCTTTGGGAAAAAACATTTACTCATGAATTACCACACAGGTGGCAGTACACTAAACACTGAAAGTGTGATAAGAGACTTAGGGACACAGGTGGACAGTGGTCTCACCTTCCATAACCACATCGCCACAACAGTCAGGAAATCCTTCTATGTGGCACACCTCATCACTAAGGGCTTTTCATCCCGAAAAAAGAAGGTCATTGTCCCACTGTACCCATCCCTCATTAGACCCATTATAGAATACAACACCCCGTTTGGTATGTACCTCTGAAGGCATCTGCAACAACTGGAAAGGCCATAGAAATACCTCACTAAAAGAATCACAGGCCTAAAGCAGATGCTCTTTGCTGATCATCTAAAAAAACTCCAGCTATACTCTGTCGCATATCATCTACTCAGAGACAATCTCTGCTTAACATACAAGGCCATGTCAAACCCAAAGCTGTTGGACATGCTACACTTAAAGAAATCCCAATCCCTCAGAGCCACATGCTCCAGGGATCTAAACCTTGTCATCACAATGAACAAAACATGCTGGAGGGATATGTTCCTGACCCAGAGACTCCCCAGACTCTGGAATAGACTGCCCATGCATGTCAAGCAGAGTGCCTCTTTGGCCCTCTTCAAAAGGAACCTTGACGATTGGATGGGAGATAGGAAATTCACCCCGGGGATCACGTCAGTCACCCTGCTAGACACGGGTCCAGGGAAGTAAATATTGTGGGAAGAAATAGCCAGGGAATCGTTATGGCTAGGCTTGTATAGGCCCTAGGGCCGATAGCCTAGTACCAACCTATGAACCTATGAGCATACTCTCTGCACTGCATAAGTTGATCTACCTGAAGTAGGCAATTTACTGAAGTAATGACAGTCTTTCTGAAACCCAGGCACTGTCTTTGTATCAACCCCTTACAACATCCACAGCAATCTATTCCACATAGTGGACATGGTCACACCCCTTAAATTATTCTCAGACATACCATTTAAACAGCAGATTTATCCCCTACACATATATATGACCAGTGTCTTCACTGTCATATGCTTAGTGCACTTTCTGAGCACATTGACACACCACACAAAAATGAAATTTACATTGAACACATTCTGAATGAAATGACAAAGCAGTTCAATATACACGTTAGAATGGCACATATCCAGTTCAGGTCATATATACAAGTCCCACTTGTGAAACCATAAGGTTACCAATACACATAAATGTTGACTCCATTGTTTTGTGCATGTAAAATTTGAAGCAATTTGTACTAAAATGGTCATTGATCTCACAACTAATTGCTCTGTTAAAATGCATACAGTACTGAAGAAATACACTATATGTGGTGTTGACAGAAACATGTGTATACATTAAGAGATTCCAAGTGGATAGCATCTTTCAAAATAAAGAAATGTAAATACAAAAGGTCAATATGAAGCAAAGCAAGAAATCTTTATTTTTCTCATTCAAGATGGTGTAGAAAAGGAATAGTTTTCTTAGTCAGGCTGGTTTATCAAAAACAATGTCATATTGTACAAATGTCTGGGACAGATAAAAGACAGGTCTTGTGAGTAGGAGGAGAAAAGATTATAGTTGAGGGGAATCTGCAGATTAGATTATAGAAAAATAACTATACTGTGTGCTAAAAGCTCCATAGTTGTTGTTGTATTATGTTTCTATGTTAGATGTTAATGCATCTTAAATATAACAAGCATCATTTAAAAAACAACTTTAACTATTTTTGTATCCAAGACGGGTTTTCCTATTATGCAACCAGTAAACAACTGTAAGATGACTTTCATTTATTTTTTTATTCAAAGTAGTGCTCCCTATTTAATAACTAGCAAACACTTGTAATATACTAAAATATTAATGTTGTCACATATAACCTCATATTGTTTACTAAACAGATTTGTCTACAACCACTGCACTCTTTTGTTAGTCAATATCTAATTCTGTCAAATGTTTGTTTGCATTTAAGCAAGTAAATAATACTGGACTTTTTTTTTATAATCAAAACGCTGCACAGCCGTATAAAATAAAACAAGCACAGAAAACCACTGAATAAATAAAAGTGCATGAATTCAATAAAACTAGAAAATAAAAAAACAATGTTAGCAATAGATTGGATGACAAACAGGAAAGTAATCATTAAAAAAGGAGGTCTTAAAATAAATCACTTTTTAGGGGTCATTTAAATTTGATTGCATACTTGCAGAGGCATACCCATGAAGCCAGTGAGGTCAGAATCTCCACAGAGGTAGTGTGTGATGAAAATAAAAGCACTTAACCTAACCTTTTGTTCTCATCCTTGTAATCACCACGGACCCCATACTACCCTAGAGGGTGAAACATCCTGGATAGTCACTCCTTAACAAGGGCCCAACCCAAGTTACAAATGGATTTGCAAGTAAGACAGAATACCTTATAAAGGGTCCTCTAGGCTTTTATCAGCCCACGTAGCCCACCTCGGGAGAGTAAGACAGTCATAATTTGTTCATTGGTTCATAAGTGATTACTAGGCTGACAGTCCTAAGTGGCCATTTTAAGCCTATTCATGTTTTCCCATTTAAATGACAGGATAAATTGCCTAGAGACATCTACCAGAGTTTGGTTATCAAAGTATTTCCAAGATACATCTGTCCAACAGAAGCATAGTTGCTATTCCAAGGGTCAATGTCTGATTCCTCATCCACTGGTTCACTTTGCATTTGAATAGGGTGAGATACTAACTCTGCTTCAGGTGGATGAGAAGCCTGCTGCAGAGGATGGGCAGTCTGAGACATGAACCTGTGCCTACAACATGTTCTATTTATGTTGCAAATGAGGTTCAGATCCTTTGACTGGGTACTTCTAATGCTACTAAACTTGAAGATGAGCAGCAAGTCCATGAATACTGAATCAGATGATGTCTGGTAAGCCAGGCACAGATCAGCTTTCAGCAGTTTGTAGGAGACTGAGTATAAAGATAAGCCTTTGAAGCAGTCTACATATTCTGTGTGATTAGTCCCTTGTGTTCTTCTTGCGAGGAACATCTGTGGGAGTTCTGGTTTTCACATATGCTTGGTCAGATACAAAGCAAAGTGACCATTGTACTTAATGAATTGTCTAATGAAGGCAGAGTACAGCCGGCCAATGATATCCTTGGACTTTGATGCCACACCCTTGCTTATAAGTTGCAAAATATAGAATGATTTCCTTACAACAGTAGACACATGGTGGTCAAGGGCCAAGTCACTGTCCTTATATGTTCACAAGTCCCTAACCACTTGGCCTTCTCTTAGGGGTGCAACGTCTGTGTGGTTATTCCCTGGGTAGCTGACTTTCCAAAGCACACTGTTATACATTTTTTGGCCTTCAGTTTTAGACCATGGCTCTGGCACCAATTATTAGTTTGTGACAAGCCCTCTTAAAGGACATTAGTGTCTCTGAGGGATTCTGTGATTGTGCCAAGCTTGCAGTCATCCACAAACTTGGTCAATCAAAGGCCTTTGACATTCACTTTGACTTCGGAAAAGTAGATGTCAAAAAGAAGTTGCCCCAGTACTAAGCCCTGAGGGACTTCATAAGTGGCTGGCTTTTTTTTTGGAAGTTGGGTGCCCTAACATGACTTCTTTGTTATGGAAGAATGTCGCTGGATCTGTGGTTCCAGAGTTCTGCACCCACTATAGGTGGTATACAACACTGTATGAAAGCTACAAACACAGATCATTAAAGAAGACACAAGAAGACCACAACATGAACAACTTCTCGGATGGAATAAGGTGATCAATCTAGGATGGATGCTAACCATGATAAAAGAGTGACTATGAACTATTGACACATAGGTCCTTTTGTCAGTCTAAAATACAGAATGCCACACAGGCCATGTGCTACAGGCATGAACTGCAGTCTAATCGCACCATAAGTAATTATGGGAAAAAAGATGTTGATCAACAGAAGACCTGACAATCACTTGTACTGTCAATGCCCTCATTTTGATGGAGGTGAGCTTCAAAAAACTAGCACATATCCAGTTAAGTACATTACCAAAGCAGTTCTTGGGGATAACAAGGATATCCTTATATGCCTGAGGGAAAACAATTTATAAATGCATATTATACAATGACTGGCCAGTAATACTCAAAAAGGAGCATGCTGATTGGTCAGCCCAACCAGCGTGCCTGTTGTAAATTCCAGAATATACCAATGGAAAAAGGTCCGGTCGCCTAGACTTTTTTCCATTAGTATATCCCATAAATGTTTTACTTTTCTTTCCTTTTTTTAAATATATTTACAACAGTGAAGACCTCAAATGAACGAAAGAGACAATACAGAGAAAAATAAGAGGATAATCAGATAAGTTCTGCAAAACGAAAGAAATGTACCTGATTTTTCTTTTATTTTCCCTGTCCTGCCTCTCCCGAGTGTTAAAGGTTTCTCAGTTTCTTTTTTCTTAATAAATAAATAAAGCAAAGGAGATCTTTCTTTCTCTATTGCTTCCTTTACACAGCACTTATGTACTGCGTAAATGTGGGAATGCAAGTCCCATACGCATATGCAGTTCATCAGGAAAGACCCAGGATACCAGAGAAAATGCGGAAGGGCACCACGGAGGCATTATAAAAAGACATTATTTAATAAAAGTAAGTATTTTTTTCTTAAATAATGTCATTGTATAATAGCAATAACTGACTCTGTGGTGCAGTATATTGAATATTTACCCACAGTTGGCTTTATTTAATCACTTGGGCTTTGCCCTCATGATTAAACCACACCAACCATGGGTAAATCTTCAATATACCACACCGATATCATGGGTTATTGCTATAATATCAGCACAGTAATGATGCCCCAAACCTGTCCTCTTAATAATATCACTAAGTGGAATCAAGTGCATCACAAATAAAAAGGGAGCCAAGACAGATTCCTATACAACCCAAACATCACAAAGATACCTCTAACAAGTGTTTACACTAGGATGAGCTATCTGTAAGCACCCTAAATAGTGAAGCATAATGCTGTCAAGGATTGCACTACTAGAAATCCAAGCACTCAGGCAGGACAGCAGGATTCACTATGACAAATGCCAGCAAGATGCCACGCAAGACCAAGATATCAAAAACATTACTGATCTCTCACCACATTTAGGATATTTAGCCCCCCACCCCACCCCACCCCAACTGTCAAGGTGGACCTGGGTGCATAAAAGTGATTGAAGCTGTATGTATTTCACTTTTTCTATAATCTTACCAAGAAACAGAAGGTAATATATTGGTTTGTAATTCTACTGACTATGTCAGTGCAGTGATAGCTGCTTATGGATGGAGTAATGACTAACCCTTAAAATGTAAAGAGAAGTACCCATTTTTTAATTTCTCTAAGTCTTTTGGGTTTCTAATACAATGACGGAATGGACCCCATTCCAAAGACAAAGTATGATTAAAGTTCATGAAATTACTATTGTTTCAATCTTTGATGTTAGCCAGAAGTGCTCTTTGCAGCACCTGCAATGTGCCCAGTAATGAGTCCTGCAAGTCTTATAGAGTTACATGTATCGGTAACATATCTAAACATGATTGTCTTTTTTATAAGACCTGTTGGTACTCATACTGGAGATGTATGGGTAGCTTTCTTCCACATTGCTTTAGTTTCTGCCTGCAAATCCTGATATTTTATGACTTTGTGTCTCCCTGTAGTCACTAGGTGTAGCGATTTCAATGATAAAACTACTTTTGTCTTTTTTTCATGGACCATTATATCTGGTTTTCTCAGTTCTATCTTTGAACTGTAGGTAATGGGTGATGCCATGCGATGTAGACTTCATCATTTTCTATGATGCCTGGTCGCTCATGTTTCCAGTGTGTTTCAGCTACTTCAATATTATAATGTTTGCACAATTTCAAGTGCAACAGTCTTGCCACATTATTATGTCTTTCAGTATACAGTCCTTCTGCCATTAGTATGTCACAACCAGCAACAAGATGTCCAACTGTTTCCAATTCTGTTTTACAAAACCTACATTTCTCTGCTTCTCCCACATGTTCAATGGACTTTGTAAACCAACATGTATGTAGTCCACTATCTTGGCCCACCACTATTAACCTTTCATCTTTTGGTTTAAATTCACCTCTCGTTAACCATTCCTACATTCAATCCTGATCAATATGAGGTTGTTCCAGGGGTTTTCTATACTTGCAACTGTATTTATGCATTTTCCACATTCCTTGCCTTCTCATCTGATCCTTCACCTTATGTTCTTTCTTTTGTTTTTTGGCATATTCAGTTGCTGCCTGATTTTTATCTACTTCTGGTTTGATTTCCATTCCCACCTGACACCGATACACTTCTGCTAAATTAAGCAGGGTAGTCATCTTAGATTTATTCTCCATGTGTTTCAAAACTTTCACTATGTTTGGGTCTTGTGAGGTCAGCAGATATGTATGCAGTCCCACAATTGCCCATACCTCCTTCGGAATGGAGAATATATACTGTAAGTATACACTGATTTTTATAAATCATTTTCTGAACATCAAGCATCCTTCTTGTTTTCCTGTCTAATCTATCCAACACCTTTTGGTACACCTTTTATAAGTTAAAACAGGAAGAGCAAATTGATTTATAGTCTGAAGTTTGTTCCTAGATGTCAATGCTGTTTGAAGGATTAATTTAAGACTTCTCAAATATTCCTTACTGAGTTTTATTTGCATTTGTTCATGTTTTATTGTTGATCCTTCATCAATTCCCAAATATTTATACACTTCCTCTTGTTCAATTTCATTTATATCACATTCTTGTCCCAAACTGATGTCTTCCTGGTACTGCAGCTTTCCTGCTTTAAAGGTGACTTTTGCACATTTATTAAGACCAAATGACATTCTTATATCATCTGAAAAAGTTTGGCTAGTTACAGTTCTTTCAGTTCCTCATCTGATGAGCTATACAGTTTTAAATAATCTACAAAGAGAAGATGGGAAGTCTTTACAATCTGTTGCTTTCTGGGAGCTAAATTATAGCCATGACCTAATCTGTTATGCAAACAGCTTAATGGGTTAAGGGCAAGACAAAAGAGCAGCGATGACAGAGAGTCACCCTGGAATATCCCCCTTTGAAATTTTATCACTGGAATAATAAATTTTTCCTTTATCATGGCTTAACTGCAAACTGGTTTGACACAGTTTCATGGTCGCTGTGATGTAGTTTATCAGTGTAGGGTGTATCTTATACATTTTTAAGCACTCTTTTATCCATGAATGTGGGATACTGTCAAAGGCTTTTTTGTAGTCTCTCCATGCCATACTTAGATTCTTCCCCTTTTTACAGTTCTCCACTATGACTTTATTTAACAACGGATGATCCTTTGTTCCATACGACTTTCTTCTATTACCTTTTCATTCTATTGCCATGATTGAGTTTTCTTTTAGATTACTATAAACTCTGTTGATGTCAGTTCTAGTGTATAGTTTATACGTCATCAGAAGGCAAGCTACTGCTCTGTAGTTTTTAGGGTAGTTTGCAAGTTCACACACAAATAGGTGCACTGTTTTTCCCACTGTTAGCCAGGCTGGTGTTTGTTAGGAGTGCATATATAAATAATTACTCATGGCTAAATCTTCGTACAAAGATGTTAATGCTTTTAGCCATAAGTTAGGTACTGCATCTGGGCCTGGGGTTTTCCAGTTAGAGGCTTTCCTTAACTTTGTTTCAATCTCCCTGGCCTTCATTCCATTTCATACCATGTACATTTGAAGTATTTAGTATTTCTTTTACTTCTTCTATCCATTTAACATTTTTGCTATGTAACACAGGATTTTCACATATATTTCTTCAAAATGTATCTATTTCTTTTTTTTTTTTTTTGGTGGTCTTTCAATTCCTTTTGTCTTGTTTCCCAATCCTCTATAAAACTTTTTGGGATCATCAATAAACTGTTTGTTTTGTACTTTTCCTTTATACTTATCTGTGTATTTTCTAAGTTTTTCTGCCTGTGCTGATATTTTTACCTTATTATTTGCGATACAGTAAGATAAATTCAAATGTTTTATAATACTGCACATTGCTTTTATTACGTCTGTCTTTCTGAGTATTTTTCTTGATCTGTTCCCTCTTCTACACTCTTCTAACAGTTACATTTCTTGTCTTAATTGCTTTATATTTTTTTTCTGTTTGATACTTCCATGATGGCATTCCATTTCTCCCCATCCTTTCCCTTACTACCCTGTTTTCCTGTGACAGGACCATATCTGTTATTAATTTGCCTGCACAGTAATGTATCCTATTTACTTCTGTTATATTGCATGAATCTCTATAGACGATCCTAATTACTGTCTTCATTTGTTTTATCAAACTTCTAACTTTTTGGGTTTTACTGACCTTCTGCAGGCTATTGCTTTCATTGATTTTAATATGTCTATCCACCTTTATTAAATCAAGCAACTCGTCTCTTAAGGTCATTTTCTTCTAAACTGAGGGCACATTCTTTGTTCTCCATTTCCTGTTGGCATTCTATAGCAAGTTCCAGAGCATCTCCCGGTGCCACGTTCTCTTCAGTTTCATCCTGTGTCATCCGTTGCTCTTTCATATAGGAACTCACTAGCCTATAACTCCACAACATTGACTGTGTCAGAGTTGCCAAGGTTTCCTGTTCTTTTCCTTGCTGTGTAGCTCCAACTGAACTTTTGTACTGGTTTCCTATGGGAGGCTCCAAAGTATTTTCATATATCAACTGATTAGATGCCTCCCCTCCATTGGTTTCTCCTTAATTTGGGCGTCCATTGCTCTATCCTGTTGTGTTGTTATCCGAGTTAACTTTTCTGCATTAAATCCTTCACTTTGCTGGTAATCTATAATCTTAGTTTCTATTTCTTTAACTTCTCCATTATTAATTCTCTTTTCTACTTTTCCACTTTGTTTTCTTATTTTTGTATTGTAAAACTTTCCATAACCGGATCTCTTTGCCTGTATTGCTCTTCAAATATCTTTGGTGCTGCTCTTTTGGCAATGATTAGTTTTGCTTTTTCCTTTGCATAAATATTACACCATATTAAATCTCTTTTTCTTTCCCATGTCCATATTTCTTCTTCAGATGTCTCCTGCTCCTCTTGTTTCTCCTTACTTTGGGCACTAGTTGTTCCATCATGCTGTGATATAACCTGTGTTAGACTTTCTACAGTGACTCATTCACTTTGCAAATATTCCATAACTTCAGCTTCTATTTAACTTCTGCTCGACTAATCTTCTATTCTACATGCCCTCTTTGTGTTCTTATTTTTTTATTGTGCAATTTCCCTTTCTCTTTTAATATCTTTGGGGGTCTCCACAGAGAGAAGTTAATGATATTGAAGATTACTGGAGTAAATGTAACCTGGCAAGATAAACCTTTGAATAGTCAATATGGCAAAATGCATTTCAGCTGCAAGCGAGTCACAACAATGCTATTTTAATGACACCTGGAAAGTCTTTGACTAATGGTTTCCTATGGGAGGCTCCAAAGTAAATGTAAAAAAGTTTATGTACAAAGAACTGTATAGCACCTTAACATTCAGAGGTGGGATAATTGTTTATTTATACAAAGCAAGACCTTGCAAACTGCAGTTGTCTTGAGTTCTGATCAAAATAAAATGATTCTGGAAGTGATATTTAAATGATATCGAATGTTGTGGTATTACTGTACTTTATATGAATTCTGGAGAAAAAACTTTAAATCTTACAATCATTTCTGAGGCAATGATAAACTCTGCGATAGAATAATAAATTAAGACATATGGAGCACAAACACCTATTGATTGCTGTCAAATTCCAATGCATAGAATGCTTTGCATTTATGTGTTCAAGAATGTTCTGTGTCAGATTTATAGTTTGCACTGGCAGTTTTGAATAAGTGAAATTCAAAGGCATGATTTTGATAAGTAACAATATTTCTATGATGCAAAAAAGCATATTGATTAATAATTAAGGGTAAGGTGCACACCCTGATCAGGATCCAAAAAGTATAGCTGGACAATTTGACAGTATTACTGTATTCTTACATGAGATATCCAAGTGAGAAGACAACAGATCATAGCAGCAACCACATGAATCAGCCAGCACTGGTAGTAACAGAACAGAAAAAATACATTCAGTTCATTAGTAATGGCCTTATCATACATCATGAAATGATCTGTATCATCTGCAGTCTAGAAGAGACTCTGCAAATACTGACTTGAGCTGTTAAAAAGAAATGCAAAAGTGCAAATTCTTGTCCATTTCAGAGTCAGGTAACCAAAATGGTCATAAGTCCAAAGAGAGATGGATTATAAAATGGTCAGACCATCAAAATGGTTCCACAATCAAGTTAGCGGTGACCATGATGACTAGAAAGGCAAAATCAAGACAGTGACATTTTTCATACATGACAGATGTAATGCATTTATTTATCTTTTCAGTGCATTATAAGTAAAGTAGAGCTTATTCAGGGACCCTTTTCAGTAACACAACAAGCCACAGGCAGCCAAAAACATGTAGAGGTTCCACGGATGAAATGCATGCAACAATAATTTTGATGTTTGTTATAGCTAGAAATCAGTTAGTGGAATAAATATGTCATTCAATACACATCTCTCCATAATCTGACAATCCATCTGGAAAGAATACTCATTATTGATCCAGATGATAAACATCATGCCAGACTAACCAGTTTGGGATATACAAGCCAACACTCAGATGATGAGAAAGTGTACAAGATCTTGCAGAAAAAAAGACTACTTGGGGATAATGGACTGAAACACATCTATAAATGAGTTCTACTTTAAGGCACTCTGATGGTTAGTGTAGAGAATTAAGACCCTGAGCTGTTAACAAGCTGTTTCCTGTAGTCAAGCCTACTGTGTAACTCTTAGTAAGTCACTTTGCCAGTCAGTGCTCCTCTGATGCCCCTGAAAAGGGACACCTGTGTCCAGTCAGATGAACCACTTAAAAATGTATAAATATATATATATATATATATATATATATATATAAACATACACATACAGATATATTTACTTGACAGTTAGTTGAGCTACAGGGCACCTAAGAATTTCAAACATGAATGTAAAACAAAAGCCACACCTCCAACAACAATGCCCGCCTTCCCTACTAAACACAGCTACTTTACTGGATGTGGCAGTTGATAAAGAGGAACCAAAGTGATTATCTGAACAAATCTTCATTATGCGCATCAGACTGATAATCAGAGGAAGCTTAAACAATACTGACTTAATGAGGATTAGTTTTATTTTAAACAGTGATTCCTGAGCCAGAATAAAGTCACTGAAAATTCTCATAGAAGCCTGGGTTCCCTGTCTTTTTATGAAAAGGTAGGGCTAAGGTGCCATAACAGTAGTTTAATAACCAGGCTTATGAAATACATCTGTGGCCCCTTTGTGACCATTCATAGTACTTTGTTCACTCAGGATACATAAATATATACAGTAATTGTATTTTACTCCTGGACTCACAGGAGAATGAAATACTGTCAATGACTGGTTAAACTATATGGGCATAATGCCTGTATTCTTAAAGATTGACAAAGTAATATCTGACATTCAAAACTGTGAACAGCTACGTGCAATGTGGCAACTAAAAATGAAGAAAACAAGTAGCATCTAAAGATATAAAAAACAGAGTGGCAAGGAAGCACTAAGAGTGAACAAAATGTTTAATGGATTAAGCGCTTTCATCAGTCCTTTCACAGTGACTTCTTCAGAATAACCCATCAAAATAAAAAGCACAATATGAAGCCTCACCTACAAGTAATTATATATCTAATTAAACAATTCATCTATGAACCCCTAGCTACTAACATTTAAAGTGACAAGTGAATTTTCTTATTTAAGCAATGAAGTGTAATACTAAAGTGCATACAAAATTGCATCTATAAAATGTATTACCATACTAAAAACATCCTAACATATAATTTTGTTTTTCAAACAAGACCATACATAAAATACTCTTAAAAATACCTCTTTTACATATAATATATATAAAATAACAACTGATGTATAAGTGCTGTTTGAAACTTTGTTATAGGTGGAATTCAGATTTTAATTTCAAATAACTGGCTAGGGATACAACCTCATTTAGCACAGGGGGATTTATGGCATTCACCCTCAATTGCCACACTAATTCTTTATATTCTAGGAATATATCACTAGGTCCCCCTTTATCATCTATTTTTACATGTTCCAACACAAAATATTTAAAATTATGAATGGGGGATTTACTAAGATGTTTCGCTAATGCATTATTATTATTGCCTTTACATATGTCATATGCATGTTGGTATATCTGTGTTCTGAAGGTGTTTTTGGTTTTCCCAATATAATACCTTTCACACACTTGGCACAGTGCAATGTATACCACATTCTTTGTACCACAATTACTTTTGTGCCCAGAGCAAACAGTCCCATATTGTGGTACAACTACACTGTCGCCTTCTACTATGTATTTACACTGGGAACAGTGACTGCACTTTTTGGTGTAACCACTATTTTGGGATCCCATCCCCTCCTCTGTTCCAACATATTTTTAATACTAGTATTCTTCTTATACACTACAATTGGCTTTTCTCCTATCTTATCCCCCACCTGTTCATCATTTTTTTTAACAGAAACCAATTTTTATACAAAGTGTCTTTAATTAGTGGAAACTGGGGAGTAAACGTCAAAATCTAGGCATATGAAATACATCTGTGGCCCCTTTCTGACCCTTCATAGTACTTTGTTCACTCAGGATACATAAATATATACAGTGATTTTGTATTTTACTGCTGGACTCTCAGGAGAGTGAAATACTGTCAGTGATTATGTAAACTATATGGGCATAATGTCTGTATGATTAAAGTCTGACAAAGTAATATCGACTTTCAAAACTGTGAACAGCTATGTGCAATATGGCAACTAAATATGAAGAAAACAGGTAGCATCTAAAGTTGGTGCAAAAAAAAAAATAGTTGCTTCGGCCCCTGTACCACCTGATATTTGGTGTAGTGCCCCCCACATTACTGATACACATGTACATGTGTGTGTATATATATATATATATATATATATATATATATATATATATATATATATATATATATATATGCACGTACATATATATATATATATATATATATATATATATATATATATATGTGTGTGTGTGTGTATTATTTTTATATATATATATATATATATATATAGATATATATATATATATATATATATATATATATATATCACATGGTTCCCTTTTATAATCTCGAAATACTGAAAGCTTTAATTTCAGTATCTCAAAACTATAAAGTCGAACAGCCCACAATCCCAAAACACACAAACACGAGAAAAAATCCCGAACATTCACAAACCATACACCACACAACACACACACCATTCAACCCACAACACACAAACTACACAATCCTACACTACGTCTACGCAGGGGGGCAAGCCCCCCTGCACCCCCCACACCCCCTACTTATATATACCAACTCCGAGATCGCACTAACAGTAAAGACATGCATTACTCACAAGCAGACATTCCACACTCCCACACACACACACACACACACACACACACACACACACACACACACACACACACACCACACAGACACAAGCACATCCAGCACTAACACTCATACTTTTACCTCCCTACCCTAACCCACACGCACAACTTACAGTAACACTCACATACACTCACTTACCTTCACTTCCATAAAACATCCCAGCCAAACACTTCACATCCCGCTGCTGCACTGTATAAGCATGGATTCGAGATATTCGAATTTGCGCTTATGCACTTTCGAGATTTTTCATTTTCGCCTTTACGGTCCTGAGATACTGAACTTCGAGCTTTCAGTATTTCAGGATTGTAAAGGGGAACCATATACACATACAGAGATATGTTAGATTATTGAAGTTCTGAAACTTTGAAATTCATATGGTCGAGACCATATGATAAAAGTTTCAGAACTCTGAACATGAAAAAAAAAAATAAAATAAAAAACAAAAAAATTTATTTTTAACATTTTTGCAGGGAAGCAAGCCCCCCCTGCACCCCCACCCACCTACTAATTAATAAATATACCAACCCAGACATTGCACTACATTGTGGAAAAAATTTTCCTGTACCGAGATCTCCATTCAAAACATCGATCACATGGTCCCAACCATATGACTTTTGAAATGCTAACACTTTATCTGATAGGGATCCATATATGTGTGCGTGTGTGCACATATATATATATATATATATATATATATATATATATATATATATATATATATATATATATGTACATACTACATGGATAACTTCAGGATATCAGCACAGCAGTGATCCCAAACCCATCTTCCAGATTATATTACTCCTAATTATATATGCTAACTCCAAGATCGAATTATCTTGCACTTACAGGAATTCTGTGAGATATCTGAGTCATGGAATTCAACAAGTAAAAAAAAAACAGAATTAAAAACTTTGTTGTAAAAAGTTGACAGTGTTGAAATACAAGGGGTAATTCAGTAAAGCCTATATGATTTTTTATGATGCGCACATGAACACAAACATTTTTAGAATCAGTAAGCATCACTTAGTGGTGCGCAAGCATGCACAAACAGGGAAACTTCCCTGCAATGCAAATGTCTACATAAGTAAGTGAATCTTATGCATATTAGCCAGGTGGCGGGTTCCAACAAGCTGAAAGGCATCCGCATAGACTCAATGTCTGTGTTCATAGTGTACGCAGAAAATTTCCATGTACAGGAGTCTACACAGACAGAAGGGGATGTAAAAGTCCACAAATATGGGCATAACTCCCCTGAAAATGTTAGATCATATACATAAATATGCTAAACATACATCATGGATGTCTGAAAAAGGAAGGGAATATGGAAAATTAATAATAATTTTTTTAATAATTTTCGCATGTTTGCCTGATGCGTTGCATTGCACAAACATACTTAACAGAAAAATAAAAAAGTTGTAAATTAATGTGGTTTACACAAATGTACTGTAAGACCTTGCATCAGTGCATTCATGCTGAACCAGCTTACATGACTAAGAACCATGTAGTTTCCAGGCTGTCAGCAAGAATATGTATGCAAATGAGATGCATTTTTTTAACCGCTAAAAGGAGCAACCATGTCCACATATCCACTTCGTGTAGGCACCTACATTGTGTTGATATACCCACTGGATGAGGATAACATCTGGGGTGTGTCCTATTACTTTTAGGATTTTTTAGTGCTCAGCACGCATGTTTGCATGATGCCTGTGACAGTGAAGATGTAGGCAGTTATCAATTAAAATTAAGTATATTCAATTAATAATATATACCTTTGTATAAGCTACTTTGTGCAACGTGGTGCATAGTGGCATGTCGTGCAATAAAATAGGGCCTTTAAATCATGTCGATTACATTCTAGGCAGGTGAACTGCATCATAATTAGCCAATCCCACATGGTGAACTTACAACAGAAGTGTATAAAGTATGCAATACACCCTACATTCTGATTTTCCCCAGTACTCTGAACCACTGGAGTAGAGACTTGGAAATTGTAACTCACATAATGCTAGGAGCTGCTACAGCTATTCTACATCTGCATGTGCTAGATGCTGAAGTCAATGCTGCTGGTGCTGATAACAATAGGCCTAGGCCAAGAAGGAGATGAGTGTTCAGGCCCAGGGTAACCTTCCAAGTGCTACATGAGCTAGAGATTGTAGAGAGCTACAGGGTGGACAGGGACACATTACAAGAGCTCTGTGAGCTCTGCCACCCTCAACTCAGAGCCAGAGCTAATAGAGGGTAGCCCATTCCAGTGGAAATTATGGTATGTGTACCCCTTGGGGTACTAGCTACAGGTACTTTTCAACAACCAACTGGGGACATGATGGGGGTGTCTCAGGCATCTGCATCCAGGATACTCCACCAATTTCTGGATATTATGCTCCCACATGCCAGTAAGCACATATATTTTCCTCTAGCCCCTGAGGTGAGGGTCAGCAATATGCAACACCTCTACCATGTAGCACACTACCCTGAAGTACTGGGTGCCATAGATTGCACTCATGTACACATCAAGGCACCACTTGGTGAGCAGGGTAGAATCTACATTAACTGTAAGGGATACCACTCCAACTGCCAAGTCGTGTGCAATACCCAGGGGATTATCATGACTGTGTTTGCTGACAACCCTGGCAGTTATCACGACTCCCATATCTGGCACACATCACAGCTGTACCGGAAGGTTGCTGGGGGGACATCCCACAGGGCCATTTGCTGGGGGATGCTGGCTATGCCCTGAAACCATGGTTGATGACACCCATCAAAAATGCACACACACCCATGGAAGAAAGCTATAATGAGGCAAACGCACAAACTAGAAACATCATAGAGTGTGTGTCTGGGCTTCTGAAATCACGGTTCCAGTGCCTCGATATATCTGGTGGTGCCTTGCAGTATACTCCAGCCACATGTGCACAGATATTCACAGTATGTGCTATGCTTTGCAACCTGATCCTTGGGAAACATCTGCAGCAGGATCGGCAAAGGGAAGGATAAACAGCCTCCCGCCAGTGCCTAGGTCACCACAGCCACAATCACAGGATGGCTCATAGGAGGAACCCCTGCTGATGACATTGTAGGCAGACATACACATGCTCAGTACACCCTGTCTTTGGATAAGAGACAATGCATAGCACATTCACTGACAACCTATGCACTTGCACCTTACTCCTACTCACATACAGATATTAAAATTGATGCCAGCCAAATCACACATCCTGTACCAATCCATGCATTAGTTGCATACTGCTTGCATCAAACAGAGTCAGCCCTGAACTACAGTTGTGTCATCTACTGCATTTGCAAGTTAAGTCCACACATGCAGTAGTGTAGTGGATTGTTATGTTATGGCACTGTAGCTGTGGACCAGGTACATTATGCAGGCAACTATACTGGCTTGTTTGGATAGACATTACATCTACATGACACTACAGACACCGATTCCACTAACATGTCACCATTTGTATTTGGTACACCTTATGCAAGGAGTAGTCATGCAGTTCTGCTGCAACAGATTACTGGTACATCATTCAAGGGACATTTTAGAAAGTGAGGTTAAATGATAGACTAGTGTGTGTCCTAGCAGAACATGGGCTTTTGTTCCCCCACCCCTAATAATAGCAGTGTCCCCTTGTAACTGCCATAACACTAAATCATCTATGCCGTATGAGCATTTCACACAGTATGCCACACAGCACTGGAACAGTAATGTACAATTTGAACTTACATTTTATGTGTTAGTTAACTGAGAATAACAAAGGACATATTTAAGCAGGTGATGGTGTAATGAATGATCCCCTGTCTGGCAAGCAGCTTCTGTGGTGCAAAAGGTGAAGGCAGGTAGCTTATGTGATGCTGTTCAGGGTTCTTATCCTGTGATATCCAGATATTTTGCATGTGGAGTAGTAATAAGTATTGTTTTACAAACTTTGACTGTGTGCGCTATGCTAGTATTAACCTGTTTCACATATCAATTACATATTTGCATCTATGCCACATATCTAAGACCTATTTATAATGTCTTAGGTAATATTGGATACGTCATTATCAGAACTGTAAAGGTTGGGACTTGAAACCATATATCAGCATGCATATGTTGAAAATAGATCTAGTGCCACCTGTAACATGATGTACTATAACAACAGAATAACAGCTATGAATGAAAAAGTGTGCTGTGATGTCATGTATATATATATTTGACAGGGCCATAAACAAAACACTGATCAATAAATTAGAACAACTAGGTATTGATGCACTCTTGATAAGATGGATAGCTACATGGCTTACATGTATGATATGGCAAGTGTTATACAGCAATTGGACAAGTGAAATTCTTGGTTACAGTCAGGGTGTCCCACAGGGCTTCGTCCTAGGCCCAGACTTGTTTAGATTTGTCTTTAGACCTACCTTTTTCATCTGAGTTGTTCTACAGTCTGTATGCAGATGACTTGAAATTGGATATACTGATTATATGTGTTACAGATGGGGCATGTCTGCAAAATAACTTGACTAAATTGACCATTTGGGCACAGCAGCATAATATGCTGATAAATACATCACAAATTAAGCATATGAAATTTGGAAGACATAAATAGAAAGGTGAATATTAAATACAGCACACAGTGATTGAAACTGTAGATTCATTCCTGGACCTGAGTATATAGGAAGACCCAGCTTAGACTTTTTCTAATGATATCATAATCCTCACCTGGAGCACAGCTAGGTGTGGACTGCAGTCAGTTTATGGGACAGTAAGTCTCTGATGTCAGCAGTGTGCCTCCCAAAAAATGCCACTGAGCATGCTCATACACTTAGTTAAGCAGTATGCAAATCCATTGCTCCTCACGCAATTTTGTTTACATTTTTTTTCATATGTGTATATATTTTATATATATATATATATATATATATATATATATATATATATATATATATATATGTGTGTGTGTTTATATATATATGTGTGTGTGTATTGCCCTACATTCACAGATATCATGGAGAGTAAAGCTGCACTACGACACTTAAAATGCTGGACGAAGGACCAAAAGGAAGGTCTCGACATTAGATAATGCACTTACAAAATGTGGAAGTACATAGAATAACATATGTTGCAACTGGAGGACTATATTGGGGCATCTGAAGTTCAGATTTCTGGTAGTCTTCTCTCAAGTCATGTGTAAATTATACTACATTTCATAGCAAAACACAATTTCATGTGAAGCACGCATAAATATGAGTAGAACCTGTGTACTTGCTGCAAACATCTGGACAGTGATGAGTCATACCACATCCCCCTAAGACAGCATACAGAAACCTTGAAAATGTATGGCATAGTGTTTGTATACGTACATATATTGTGAAGCCATATATTTGTATCTATGGCAGCAACAACACCCACATTCACTAGAGCCCCCTGTGTTTGCTGGATTTCACCACACATACATCAACAACTGAACAAGTTGTGTAATGTATTATGTTGTGTGCACACTCATTGATGGGGCTAATTTAGTTTTGCTGCAGGCTTACCCATCGAAATGCAAACAGAGACTCATATGCCCAATATGGGTACTGTTGTCAAATAGCTAGGCTACAAAACAGTTTTGTGACTACTAGGCTACTAGCTGTAGATGACAGCAGGAAGCAATGTGACTCTGCATGCCTCCCAAGCTGTTCAACACAGGTCTTGTTTATGTTTGCTAGGATTACTTCACCTGCAGTCATTTACAAAGCAGACTCAAGCCATTGCATGTATGTTAAGCACTGTGATCTGTAGTGTTTAAGACTAGATAAGTAGGGGTTCTAATCTCAATCCAGCCCACTTGGTGTGTGTGTGTGTGTGTGTGTGTGTGTGTGTATCTCCCCAAAGAGCAAGTGTGAATACCACACTGACTTCAAAACTGGCATTATTTTGCACTTTTTGGCCCTTGCAGTTGATGCAGGCCTCCAAACTCTCATCCTCCACAAGGCCGGCTGATGTCATCATGCTAATATCAGACGTATGCCATGGTGCGTATGCTAAGTACTGTGATCTATAGTATCTAAAACTAGAAGGTAGGGGTTCTCAACTCACACCAGTGCTCTTGGTGTGTGTGTGTGTGTGTGTGTGTGTGTGTGTGTGTGTGTGTGTGTATCTCCTCAAAAAGCAAGTGTGAATGTCACACTGACATCAAAACAGGCATTGTTTTGCACTTTTTGGCCCTTGCAGTTCATGCATGCCTCCAAACTGTCCTCCTCCACAAGGCCTGCTGATGTCATCTACCATAAGATTAACTAAAGTGATGTTAATGTCAGACTTAAGCCATGGCATGTGCATTAAGCACTGTGATCTGTAGTGTGTAAGACTAGATAGGTAGGGGTTCTAATTTCACTCCACTCCCTTGCTGTGTGGATGTGTATTTCCTTATAAAAGAGGTGTGAGTCCGACAGTAACTTACTTTTTGGCCTTTGCAGTTGATGCAGGCCCCCAAGCTGTTGCCCTCCACAAGGTCTGCTAATGTCATCTAGCATAAGAGTACCTAAAACCATAGCAATGTCAGACTTAGGCTGTGGTGCATGCATTAAGTACTATGATCTGCAGTGTATAAGGTTAAATAGGTAGGGGTTCTGATCTCACTCCAGCTCACTTGGTGTGTTCGTGTGTGTATGTGCATCTTCATAAAAAACAAATATGAATCCCATGCTGACTTGCAAACAGGCAGGATTTTGCACTGTTTTGAGCCTAGCAGATGATGCAGGCCTCCAAACTCTTGTCCTCCGCAAGGCCTGCTGTTGTCATCGACCATAAGAGTACCTAAAGCCATGTTAATGTTAGACTTAAGTTGTGGCGCATGTGTTAAATACTGTTGTCTATAGTACATAAAACTAGATAAGTAGGGTTCTAATCTCACTCCAACCAACTGTGCAGTGTTGTGTAAGCTTCAATAAAAAGCAGTACTATTCTCAGTGCTTCCAAGTTGGTGTTTATGGATGTTAGAGTATTTTACATTAGCCATGGGATCATAGGATCATTGCAATTTATTAAGCTAAAGGCCCTAAGTATCTTACAATCCTACCCAAGTTCTTACACTTATTTATATGATCAGCACCTATTGCCTCTATCCAAGAGGGACACAGGTGGAACCCCTGTGGTTAAATTATGGTCACTCATCCAATTGTACAGATTGCATCTGAAGTGGGCCAATGAGGTATTCTGTTTGACATGAAGTGGAAGTTTCTTCCAAAAGTGTGTTAAACTCTGGTAGACAAATCTCCAGCAGGTTTTATTAATGTCACATACCAGGTTAAGGTCTTTACAGCAAGTAACCAGTGTACCCTTTGACTTATGGATGTGCAGCATTTCCAAAAAGCATGGTCAGAGATTGCCTCATATGCAAGGCAGAGATCACCTCTGAGTAGTCTGTTTGACACACACTAAAGTGACAGCAATTTCAGATCATCTCCATAGGACAGATGCTGAAGACTTGAATTTCCCTTGTGCAGAACCTTTGTGGTCTCTCCAGTTGCCTCAGGTGCTTGGAAACATAGATACCAAAAAGGCCATTGCACTCAAATAGTGGCTAATGAGTCTAATTGGTCTCTAACTTCTTCTTTTTCTAGAGACAATGACCTCAATTATGACTTGAGCAAGACAGAATACCCTTCTTTCCACTATGGAGACATGGTGATCTAAGGTAAGGTAGCTGTCAACCTGTGTGCCCAGGTCTGTCACCCCTGAGTATGTACCTAAGCTGTTGATCCTGAAGTGGTACTTAGCAGAAAGTTCGCTGTTACTGAAAGGAATGATAATACATATATTTGCACTGAGTTTAAGGCCATGACTTTGGCAACAATCACTTGTTCATGTAAGACCCTCTTGTAGGATGTTGACATAATTTGGAGATTCTATTTTCCTTCCCAGTTTGCAGGCATCAGCAAACCTTGTCAGCCACAGACATTTAAATTGTGCTTGTACTTCAGAGAAATGGATTCCAAACAGTAGAGGACACAGGACTAAACCCTGTGGAATACCATTGATTACTTAATGACCCCTTTAATAATATAGGGGTTGATACTTAGTTGGGTGAGTTTTCCAATGATGTCTGAGTTTGGGATAGTGTCAAATGCCTTGGCTAGGTCCAAGTAAGCTGAATGCACAGATTTCCCCTTATCCAGATCCTTGGTGACTGTCTTCAAGAGGTCCACCAGGGTTAACAGGCATGATCTCCCTTTGATAAATCCAAACTGTGTAGGGTCAACTGTATGAAGATTACCAATCTCTGTGTTGATAAGGTCCATGATGATTTACCCCATGGCATTGCAGATATGACTAGTCAGCGTAATAGGTCTATAGTTCCCGGGGTCAGTAGATGCACCACCTCTGTGCAAGGGAATAACAGTGGCTGTTTTCCAGTCATCTGGAACGCACTGGTAACTATGATTGCAAAGCGTTCCCAATGATGTTACTAATCCATGTTGGAGCCCATGTAGGATGCAGCCTGGGATGTTATCAGGTCCCATAGATAATGTCTTTTTATCTTTAGAGAGGCTGTTTTTGACCTGCTCTTTACAGATACAAGGTAGGCGTCAGGTGGCAGGGACATCATAGGGAAAATGTGGTAGGAACAGGGGAGTGAAGTTTTCACAGAACCTGTTGGCCAACAGGTTAGCTATGTCTACAGGCTCAGTATATGTGGTATCATTAACTATGAGTTCGGCACAAATCTGGGCCTTTCCTTTTAGGTTACAGTTGTAACTATACAATGGCTTGTAGTTGTTCTTGGTGGAGGAGGCTAATTTGAACCGATAGTTTCTTTTGGAGGACTTCACAGCAATTTTTATTTTCTGGTGTAAGCTGAGGATGGAGTGTTTCCAGTTTAAGGGCTCTCTCCCTCCTTCTGTTACACATCAATGTCTTCCTGTTATTGTAAAGCCTGTTAATGGCAGTTGTCCATCAGGCAGGTTTTCTTGTCCATGAGGAGCTTTGTTTGCTCCTATCAGGTAGAGCCAAGTCAATACTGTTATACAGGTGTTTGTATAAAACATTGGTGTAGAGCTTGGCATAGTTTCCAGTTCCATCTGAGAGCAGAGGTGCAGTGAAGCTATTTATGCCATCCCATAGGAGGTTATAATCTGCTTTGGTGAAGTTTTTAATTTATTTGTTGAAAGGGGGGTGTCAGGTGTGATACTTTGAATGAGACTGATTTGTGGTTAGATATCACCAAGGAGGACCTCACAGTGGGGTGCCACAGTGGTCCCCCATATTGGTAAGCACCTGACCCAGTATGTTGCCTCCCCTTGTGGTGGTGTCAACCAGCTAGTCTAGGCCATTGGAGTTGATTGAAGTTGAGTAACCATTGGACAAGTGAGTTTCAGCAAGAGTAATCTACCCAGTCGATGAGTAGTTAAAGTCGGCCAAAACCATGGTGTTTGGATGTATCTTGACAGACTCAAGTAGATCCAAATAAGCAGAGTGGGTGTCCTGATTCATTGAGGGGCTCCTGTAGCTGGCAATGATTTAAATAGATGCCCTAAAAACAGTCAATAGCACCTGAAGTGTATCCAGGGAATCATACTGTTCGGCCAATCTGAATGTGTATATATCCTTAATGAATATTTATACACTGCCTCCATTACTTTGTACGCCTTAAGTTTGAGGTGTGAACATGTGGAAGGAGGCATACCCCAGTATGGCTGTGGTGCTCTCTGCAGCCTTGAACCAGGTCTCTGTGACTGCACAAATGCATGTGTTTTCCAAGGTGAGGGCAGCTTCCAGTGAGTTTAGTTTTGTGTTGACACTCATAGCATTTAGTAGCATAACCTGGAGGTAGTTTGTAGATAGGGTTTTTACATTGGAAATATTATCCATAGGACACTGCAAAAAAAAAGGGCACTATGTGGATGGCAGGATTCTCAGCCAGTAGTCAAAATCCCAGACATGACAGATGAAGACCATCTCTGGCGAACCATAGAGGTCTGTTGAGCATGTCATCCCAGGATGACAGATAGTGGATCCCCTTAGAATGATACTAGACACTAAGCCAATTATTGAAATCAATCATTTTCTGTTTGTATTGAGGCATCATCCAAATTGAAGGTAAAATGCAGCTGAAGGCCAAGGGCAGACCTGCCTGAGATACATAGTCCAAGACCTCAGTCATGTCTCTCTTCATACAGTCTAGAGAGGTACATCTCAAGTCATTCATACCAATAGGAACTATGACATGGTCATAACAGTACCTGTTGTTGACATACTTGAGTGCATGTGTGATATGGGATATCCTGGCACCTCACAGACAGCGGACCATGATCTTTCCCTTATCTAGCCTAGTGAGAGGGACATCAATGTGTCTCATGATGTAATCATCTATGAGTAATATGTTTGACTTTGTGTTTTACCTTAAGGGTTTGACAGGTGAGATAGTGGAGCATGAGCTATTTGGTGTACTGTGTTCTGCAGTGGTGGTATTATGTGTAGCATGCTTGTGTTTGTGAGGTGTTTGTTGTTTAGGTATGTTTCTGGTAAGGACCTCAACATATGTGGGTATGTGTGATGTGGGTTTGGGTGGAGTAGGAGGTGAGGTGTGCATGTTGGTATACCACTCATTGTCATGTGTACTGACTGGTGTGTGAGAGTGCATGGATTCAAGGTTTTTGATATAGTTGCATCTCTCACACATTGTGTTTGTGTGGGGTAGGAGTAGAGGGCTGGTCCACATTTCTTCAACAGTCATTGATAATGCCATTAGCAATAGATTATTGCTTGTGTATATGTCACAACAGGCCATGGTTAGGCAGTGGCCTGACAGATCCTGAAATATAACATTTTATTATCTTTATGGTGTCATGATAAGGTAAAACAGTACCTGACAGTGTGGGATAGCATGGTAGATTGATTAAACTGCTTTGCCAGTCATGTGGCACTAGTATAAACCATAATCCTGTTATTAGGCAGGGTTGCAATAACATACCTACAAATGTGACAATGTACAACTTCAGAAAAGTAAGGGTCATGCTGCAACACCCTTGAGGTTCACAGCCTCAAACACACTCTCTGTAGGCACTCTTTGCAGTGAAGATGTGGATGTCTGTGCATGCACAGAAAACTTCTTCAACTTTGCAGTCATTACTTTGGCAATGCAAGTCTACAATGCCTGTCAACAACCAGACAGCAAATGGATGTTGTGTGAAATGATGTGGAAACACAGTTTTGTGTTCCGGGAACATAAATGTACATTATGACATACCCAGGACATGTGAGAGGGACAGAAACATTCCCAAAATGTGGCCACTCCTCTGCAGTAGGTCTCAAATCCATGTCACACAGATCACCACCATTACACTGTCGAAGGGCAGGCTGAATGCATTGCTGTGAAACTGTTACCTAATATTGATCACTGCCGCTGTGGAGCTTGATAGAGCACCCTTGGACATCTATGTCACCTGACATTGAACATTATATTGTGATGCAGCAGCTGTGCTCCTAATCACCATCATGTTGGTACCCTAGTCAAATCCTACGAGCCCCGGAACCCAAAGCATAATATATGCAAAAGTCAAATAACTGGTCTTGTTGCTAATCAAGGTATCTACCTGGAAAAGGCTACAACAAGCCTCCAGAGCCTTTTGTCATCTGGAACAAGTGTGCGGATCAACAAACAGATGGTGGCCTGCTTCTTATCTTGAGCTTGGTTCTAACCTTATGCTTTTGGTGAGAGAAAAAGAATAGGAGCTTTGTATTCCAGCAGAGTGAGGCCATGGTGTGACCAGCAGTAGTAGTAGTAGCCAGGCAGCAACAATGCAAGTGACACCCCTCTTTTCAGCATTCTTCACAAAGTAATTTCTTGTTTTCAGTAAGCACTGCTTGATTAGTGTCTAACTTCAGAATAACTGCCTAAATACTCCATCCCTAACGTTACAGGGTGTATGTATTAGTTTCCCCTCCAGTGTGTGGCAGTACTCTGTATGGATTCAAATACCTTGAGTGATATTTTTACAGAATGTCACTGGATGCAAAGCTTTCACATGACAGTACTCCTAATGTCCATAAGGTAGTCAGTGGTACACACGCCGCAGCCATCACACACAATTCAAAGAAGACATATGGTGAGGCACTGAAATATAACCTTCATAAATCACAAAGACCTCATATACAAAGTACAGATAAGAAATACCCTCAGCAGCCCCAAATGCACTCTGTAAAAACAACACACATATCAACACATAGAGTTACATCTCACGGAGGACCAACCTATAAGCCCATAAGGCAAGCCAACACACAATCCAACATTCTAGTCATCGGAGATTTCATTGTGAGACACACTGATGTCCATCTCACCAAGCTGAGTAAGGAGAAATGCACGGTCACTTGCATAGCAGGGTTATAACAGCTAGAGTGCTTGATCCACCACATTATGTACACACTCATGTCATTGGACCACAAGTAACACAAACTCAGCATGTCAAAGATACAAGTATATTAACAGCCTGGAATCGATGATCTCTCACACATCAGTCAGTACATATGACAATGAGCAGGTTGTCACCATACACATCTCACCTCACCTCCCACTTTACCCAAACCCACATCACACATACCTACATATGTGGAGATCCTCACCAGAAACCTACATAAACATCAGAGACCTCTCAAACACAAACATAAGCATGCTACACATAATACATCCACTGTAGAATGCAACACAAATGATAGTTCTTGCTCCAGTGTCAAACCTGTAAAGCCCTTAAGGAAAAACAGTAAAACACACATATTAGTCATACGGGATTCCATTGTAAGATACAAAGATGTCCCTCTCACTAGGCTGGATATGGAGGAGGTCACAGTCAGCTATCTGTCAGGTAACATGATCTGCCATATCACACATGCACTCATGTATCCGAAAACAGGTATTGTTGTGACTCTGTCATAGTCATGGTGGTGTGAATGACATGAGATGTACATCTCTAGACTATACGTAGAGAGACATGACTAAACTACAGGACTATGTGTCTCAGGCAAGTATGCCCCTATTCTTAAGCTGCATTTCAACTTTACCTAGGATAATCCCTCAATACATACAGAAAATGATTGACCTCAATTAATTACCTCAGTTTCGGGTATCATTCTAAGGTGATACAGTATCTGTCAGCCTGGGTTGACATGATCAGCAGACCCTGAAGCTTTGCCAGACATGGTCTTCATCTGTCACCCCTGGGATTTCAGCTACTGGCCAAGGCTCATGCCACCCCCATAGTGACCTTTATAGGAAGTGTCTCAAGGACAAAATCCCAAACGTGAAAACTACATATTACAACAACCTCAAGCTTATGTTCCTAAATGCTGCACTCACTGAAAGTAGTCTCCACCTTGGAAGACCTACATGTTTGTGCAGTCACGGTGACTAGGTTAACAGCTGTAGGGACCACCCTAACCATATCGAACTACATTTCCTCCCACACATTCAGACCACAAACTGAAGGTGTAAAAATTTAAGGAGGCGGTGTTTCCATAGTCATTACAGATGAATACACAAGCAGATTGATCACACAGTAGGATTCCCTGGGGATACTTCAGGTGCAATTAACTGTTGGTAGGACACCTGTTAAAGTCTTTGCTAGCTACATGATCCCCTCTGTGAATCAGGGCAACTACTCTGCCTATTTGGATCTACTTGAGTCTATCAACATACATCCAAACAACCTGGCTTTGGAAGACTTTAAATACCCATCCATTAACCAAGTAAATTATTCATGGTGTAACTCACTTATTATTTTACATTTGTTGACCGGGATAGTCTGACTGGATACATGCCCATTTTCAGAGGAGGCCCGAGGAGAAAAGCTCCAAACACAACATACAGAAAAAATAATACAGGAAAAATCATATCAATACATGTTGCAAACAGTTTACAGACTCTTTTCAGTCAAGCAAGTTATACATTCCATCATTATTAAACTTATACAAGTATCTAAACTGACAATTATGTCACAGCTTGTATGTAGTATAAAGTATTGTTTGGTACACAATTATAGAAAGGAGCTAGTCAGGATTAGAACAAGGACATAACCAGTGTGTCTTAAAATGTTGTCTGAGACTTTTTTGAATTGAGTTAGTGAGGATACTAGAGTAAGGTCAGCAGGAAGGGAGTTCCTCTGTCGGCAAACAGGGAGTCCCCAGCTGTGTTATTGGTTTTGGATGTTTGAACCAGCAGTCTATTAGATGAGCAAAGAGGCCTAAGGTTAATGTAGTGACTAATAATGTTTTTAAGTGCAGGTGTATTTTCAGACTGGTTGATTACTTTATATGCCACTATAAGCTGGTTGTATTGAAGTAGGCTAGGTAATTCAAGCCACCCTAGAAGATTTAGGTTATGACAGTGGGGTGTCCTAAATACTGTGCCTGTGAAAAATCTAGCAATGTGATTATAACAGCTAGAGAGCTTGCTAATGTTGGATTTGTTCAGATTGGTGAATAAAGGGGAGGCATAGAGAAGGGTAGAAAGTAGATGGGAAGGGGCAATAGCAGTTCTAGCATGTGGAGTAAAAAAAGGTTTATTCTTATAAAGGGAGCCAAGTTTTTTTTATTAATGGTATTGATAGTATGGTTGACATGCATATCAAAATTTAAGGTTATTATCTACTATAACACCTAAGAGTTTAGTTTGGGCTTTTGGGGAGACAATGGTGCCATTATTAGATTTAATGGTAAAGAATAGTGATGAGGACCTATGAGTGGGGGAGAAAGTAACAGATTTGTTTTGTTACGGTTTAAGCTCACATGGTGATTAGAGAGCCAGTTTTCAACAGTGTTAAATGTAATCTGGGGCAATGTCATTAGTTTTGTCTGGGAGGTGGCTGAGCAGATTAAAGTGGAGTCATCTGCATATTGAATGCAGGTTGCATCTGAGATGACAGAGTGGAGGTCATTAATAAAGATAGAGAAAATAAGGGGTCCTAGTATAGAGCTCTGGGGGACTCCTAGGGTGATGGGTAGAAGAGAGGATAGTTTGCCCTGCCATAGGACAGCCTGTTGTCTACCACAGAGATAGATTTGTAACCATTGGAGACCATGGTTATCTAAGGAGAAGGCCTTCAAAGTATGGATGAGTTTTTGGTGGTTAACCATATCAAATGACTTGGAGAGATCAAGAAAGAGGACCACTTGACCAAAAGTTCCTTATCTTCATTCACTCCAGTGCACTGGACCTGCTGGTTGACACCCCCCACATCCTGTATCTGGTGCTTACCAATATGGGGTGCAACTCTAGCACCTCCCACTATGAAGTCTTCTCTAGTGAGATCTGACCACAAGTCAGTCACATGTGATGTAAGTATCACATGCTGCCCCCAACCATCAAGTAAACGAAAACACTTCTCCAAATCGCATAATTACCCTCTACAGGATGGTTATAGATAGCTGTACTGCACCGCTCCCGCAGATGGAACTGGTAGCTATTGCCAGGTCTACACCAATGTGTCATACAAACACTTGTTTAACTGCATTGACTCGGCTGTACCTGATAGGGCCAAACAAGCTCCACAAGGAAGAGCAAACCTGCCTGGTGGACAACTGCCATTACAGGTTTTACAATAACAGGATAAAACAGCTGTCTCAGAGTAAGAGAGAGTGAGTCCTAAAGTGGAAACACTCCCTACTCAGCTTAAACAAGCCAATAAGAGTTATTGTGAAGTCCTCAAAAGCAAAATATGAATTTAACTTAGCTTCCTCCACAAAGGACAACCAAAAGGTGCTATTTAGTTACATCTGACACCTACAATGACAGTGCCAGATCTGTTCTGGACTGGTAGTTAATTATAGCACATATACTGAGTCTGTGGATACAGCTCACCTGTCAGGTTCTGTGAATACCTCACCCCTCTATCCCACCACATGCATCTCATGACATACATGCCACCTGTCCCCTACCTTGTATCTCTAAAGAGCAAGTCATAAACGGCCTTTCTAAGGCCAAACACACATCATCTATGGGACATGATAACATCCCAGGCTGTGTCCTACATGGCCTCCAACAGGAATTAGCAACACCATTGGGTACTCATTTCAAACATAGTCTAAGTACTGCCTTTGTCACAGATGAATGGAAAATGGTCACCATTATTTCCTTGCACAAAGTGGTGCTTCCACTGACCCCACAGAAATATAGAGCTATTAGCCTGACTAGCTGTATCTGCATGGCCATGGAGTGAATCGTCACAGACCTTATCAACAAAGATATAGGTAAGCTCTAAACAGCTGCCCCTAGTCAGTTTTGATTTGTCAAAAGGAAATAATGCCTGTGAAACATTGTGGACTTCTTTGACACGGTTACCAAGGACCTGGATGAGGGAATATCTGTGCATACAGCCTAGCTAGATGTAACCAAGGTGTTTGACACCATCCCCCACTCAGGCATCATTGACAAAATCACCCACCTAGGTATCAACCCTTATATCATTAGATGTGTCACTAACTGGCTCATTGATAGAACCCATAGAGAGACAATAGTAGAATCCACCTCCAACAGTAGACCTGTAACCAGTGTTGCTCCACAGGGATCTGTCCTGGTACCTGCACTGTTTGAGAATTTAGTTCTCCGAAGTACAAGCTAAAATTAAAGGTCTGTGGCTGACAAAGTTTGCTGATGACTGCAAACTGGGAGTGGTCATAGAAGCTCCAGATGATGACAACATCAAACAAGAGGGTCCTACACACACAAAAATGATTGATGGCAAACCCATGGCCTTAACCTCAATGCAACAAAACTGTTTTAACATCCTTCTCAGTAAGTGCAATGTTCCTGTTAACTCACATATCAGTAAAACAACCCTATTTATGCACTCACTGATGACATACCTGGTCACATAGGCTGACAGTAACCTTACCTTTGATCACCATATCTCCACAGTGGTAAATATGGCATTCTATATTGTTCATCTCATAAGTAAGGCCATTGCACCCAGAAGAGTAAAAGTAGTTCTATCCTCTCTGTACTCTTTCCTCATCAGGTCAGTGATGGAATACAATGTCCCTTTTCGTATGCACCTTTGCAAGCACCTGCAGCAATTGGAGAGACCACAAAGATTCCTCACAAGGATAATTCAAGGTTTTTAGCATCTGTGCTATGTGGATCGACTGAAATTACTGTCACTTTATTCTTCTTCATGCAGACTACTCACAGGAGATCTATGTCTTGCATATAAGGCAATCTGTGACCAGACTTTATTGGAAATCGTGGTTATCCTCAAATCAAATGGTACACAGATTACTCACTCTGTACATTTTACCCTGCTGTGTGACAGTAATACAACATACTGGAGGGTCAGATTTGACTCCCAGAGGTTACCACACCATTGGAATTGACTCCCAGTTCATGTCAAACTGCATACCTCATTGGTCCTCGTCAAATGCAATCTGGACAATTGGATGTGTAACCGTGAATTCACCCCAGGGGTTTCACCTGTATCCCTCTTGAACAGGGGCAATTGTTGCTGATCATAGAAATGAGGGTAGAACTTGACTAGGCTTGTGAGGGCCCTAGGGCCATTAGCCTATTAAGTTCCTATGATCCCATGATATGACCCAGTCATAGTCCATGTGGGAGAACATAACCTGTGACATACCTCCCTAGACTATACTTACAGATACTATTTGAGCTCTCAGAAGACGTCTGTGCATTCACTGACACAAGACTTAAATCTGGGGACAGTACAACAACATTACAAGGTTATTATGCCTTCCACACAGTTAGACCAGCTACTTCACAGGCAGTGACTAAAGGTGGAGTTGTCTCTATGTACATCAAAACTGAAGATACCTGAAGTCTGGTCAAACAGGACAATGCACTTGAGCTGTGCCTGGTTCAAATCACAATAGGCAAAATCCATTACTCCATCCATGCAAGCTTTAGACCTCCCTCTGTGGCCCAGGAAACTGATATCATGTATTTAAACTTAGTGGAAACACTAGCCATCCCATGCAATACCATATCCATGGGTGACTTGTATCCCACTATTAACTTGGAATCCTATATGGCACCAAACATACAGGCACAGAGATTCCTGAATTTTGTAAACAGTAACTCACTGGACCAGATAGCCAGTACACCAACCAGAGGAGCAACAATACTGGGTGTGAGCATCGGCAATATGGCAGAGTCATGTACAACCCGTACTGTAATGTGTTCCCTGGTAAGGTCCAAACACAAATGGTCTCTTTTGAAGTAGAAATAAAACATGGACCCTAAAGGGCCCATATCTATACTGGAAGAATGCAGAGACCCTGTAATCACAACTACACAGGTAAAAGCTGCACTCTCTAAAGCCAAAAACACAGCATCCATGAGACCGGACAACATCCCAGGCTGCATTTTACACAAATTTCAGAACAAACTGGTTCTTCACCTAACCACCATGTTCAGTCATAGTCTCACATCAGGCTTTGTGCCCACTGAATGGCGCACAGCAACAGTTATCCCACTCCACAAAGGGGGAGCCACCACTGATGCTGGGAACTATCTCCCTATTAGCCTGATGAGCCTGGTCTGTAAGGCCATGGAACGTATCATTATGGAAATCATAAACAAAGATATTGGTAACCTCCAAACTCTGGACCCCACCCAGTTTAGGTTTGTGAAAGGCAGATCATGCCTCCTGAACCTGATCAACTTCTTTGAGGCAGTCACCAAAGCTGTAGCTGAGGTTAAGGTGGTTCACACAGCCTATCTTGACTTCACCAAGGCTTTCAACACCATCCCCCATTCTGGAATTATAGCTAAACTCACTAAACTAGGTATAAATCCCTACATCACAAGATGGGTTACCAACTGGCTCACTGACAGAACCCACACTTTAAAAGTTGTAAACTCCAAATCTGACTTCAAACGAGTGACAAGTGGAGTACCACAGGGGTCAGTCCTGGGACCTCTCCTGTTTGGTAGTTACTTCACTGAAGTACAAGCTAACACAGAAGGCCTTTGGCTAATAAAATTTGCAGATGACTGCAAACTAGGAGCCATAGTTGAATCCCCAAATGATGTGGACATCCTACAGAAGAGCCTCACTTAGACAGGTGCCTGGTGTCAGAGCCATGGCCTCAAGCTCAATGCCAAAAAGTGCATTGTCATCCCCTTTGATAAAAACTCTGTACCCATGAACTACCACATAGGTGGCAGTCTACTTAATGCCGAATGTGTGATAAGAGACCTGTGGACCCAGGTGGACAGTAGTCTTTCCTTTGATAATCACATTGCCACAGTAGTCAGAAAATCCTTCTACGTGGCACACCTCATCACAAAAGAGTTCTCATCTAGGAAAAAAGAGGTCATTGCTCCCCTCTACTGGACACCCATTAGACCCACTATACAGTACAACACCCCTTTTGGAATGTACCTCACAAGACATCTGCAGCAGCTAGAAAGGCCACAGAAGTACCTCACAAAGAGGATTACTGGCCTCAAACAGATGCCCTACACTGATTGTCTCAAAAAACTCCAGCTTTTCTCAGTAGCATATTGCCTACTCCGAGGTGATCTCTGCCTAACATATAAAGCTTTGTCAAACCCAGTGCTGTTGGACATGCTACACCTAAAGAAATCCCAATCCCTCTGAGCGTGTAGGACCTAAACCTTGTCACCACAATAAACAGGACATGCTGGAGGGATAGATTCCTGTCCCAGAGACTTCCCATACTCTGGAACAAGCTACCCATCCATGTCAAGCAAAGCTCCTCATTAGCACTCTTCAAGAAAAATCTTGATAAGTGGATGGGAAATAGGGGATCAGTTCTGTGGCTCTGCTCAGCAGGGGCACAGGAAAATAACTTCTCTTGGGAAGCGTAAGCCAGGGAACCTTGTTGGCTAGGCTTACTTAGGCCCTTGGGCCAATAGCCTAGTACCTACCTATGAACCTACAAATACTCAGGAACTATGAAAAGACTGACCTCCAGCTATTAGGTGATACACTGTCCAAATTTAAAGCCCCGATAAACACTGAGAACACTGTGTCCTATGCAGACATTTTCACAGAAACCTTGTACAAGCATGTTACTACCTGCAGAGAAGCAGCCATACCCCACCAGGGAGATGTACAGGCCTAACTCAAATCAAGCCACTCTGATGGAATCACAGAGTCGATAGGGTGTATAACAGAAGGAAGAAACTCATGGCGAAACATAGGGGTGCTGCACATAGCAGGATAAAAGCACTGTTAAAGTAAACAAATAAATCAGAGGACAAATGAAGTCTACCACAGCCAGATAAGACGTAAGTTCAGGCTCCTAGGCCAAGAACAACTACAAACTATATTTGAGCTATGTCCTCAGCCACAGAGGTAAGACACAATTGTGTCCATATCTCAATGTAATTGGAACTAGCTATACTGACCCAAAAGATTTGGAGAAATTAAAAAAAGGCAGATGATACAGCAAATCTCCTGGCTCATAAATTGGGCCCCAACAATACCCCTCTCTCCCCCTCAACCATCTTTCAGGAAATACCATCAAATATAAGTACCCATACTATCACTTGGGATCAGGTCCTTAATGCTGTCTCTAAGACCAAGTAGACTGGATCATGGGCCCAGACAATATCTCAGCATGCTTTTTTTTAATTTCTCCAAGTCTTTTGGGTTTCTAACACCATGACAAGAATGGACCCCATTCCTAAGTCAAAGTACGATTAAAAGTTATGAAATTAGTATTTTCAATCTTTGATGTCAGCCAGAAGTGCTATTCACGGCACCTACAATGTGCCTAGTAATGACTCCTTCTGGAATTCGTACAGAGTTACATGTACTGATAACATATCTAAATATAATCGTAGTCCCGTTGCTCCTACTACTACTGGAACTGTCTGGACATCTTTCTTCCACATTTCTCTTGTTTATGCCTGCAAATACTGATATTTTATGACTTTGTGTCTCTCTGTATGCAACACCCTGTAGTCAGTGGATGTAGAGATTTCAATGATCAATGCTACTTTTGTCTTCTTTTCATGGACCACTACATCTGGTTTTCTAGCATCTATCTTTTGGACTATTGGTAATGGGTGATCCCATGTTATGTAAACTTCATCATTTTCTATGATGGTTTGTGGCTCATGTTTCTAGTGTTTTTCAGCCACTTCAGTACCATAATGTTTGCATAATCCTCAATGCAACAGTCTTGCCACATTATTATGCCTTTCAGTATACAGTTCTTCTGCCATTAGTATGTTACAAACGAGGTGTGCAACTGTTTCCAATTCTGTTTTACAAAACCTACATTTATCCGTTTATCCCACATGTTCAATGGACTTTGTAAACCATTCCTGTGTTTGATTGTGATCAACATGAGGTTCTTCCAAAGTTTTCTATACTTGCAACTATATTTATACATTTTCCATATTTCTTGCCTTCTCATCTGATCCTTCACCTTATATTCTTTCTTTTGTTTTGTTTTTTTTTTCGGCACATTCAGTTGCTACCTGATTTTTATCTACTCCTGGTTTGATTTCCATTCCTGCTTCATGTTGATATGTTAGACTAAGCAGGGAAATCATCTTAGATTTATTCTCCTCATATTTCTAAACATTCACAACACTTGGGTCTACTGAGGTCAGCAGATATGTGTGCAGCCCCACAATTGCATATCTGTACACGTAATAAATTTCAGGAAGGCCCATACCTCTTTCGGAATGGGGAACATATAATTTTGGTATGCACTGATTTTTATAAATCATTTGACGAGCATGAAGCATCCTTCTTGTTTTCCTATCTAATCTGTTCAACACCACTTGGCACCAGTGAATCACTCCAAAACTGTAAGTTAGGACAGGAAGAGCAAATTGCTTTATAGCTTGAATTTTGTTCTTAGATGTCAACGCTGTTTTCAGAATTAATTTTAGTCTTCTAAAGTATTGCTTATATATCTATCTATATGTATAGATACAGTGGATATAAAATGTGTACACACACCCCCCGTTAAAATGCCAGGTTTTTGTGATATAAAAAAATGAGACCACATTAAATCATTTTAGAACTTTTGCCACCTTTAATGTGACCTATAACCTGTACAATTCAATTGAAAAACAAATCTGTTAGGGGAAAAATATAAAAAATAAAAAACATACAATAAGCTGGTTGCATAAGTGTGCACACCCTTAAACTAATACTTTGTTATAGCACCTTTTGATTTAATTATAGCATTCAGTCTTAGGTACTGCATCTGGGCCTGGGGTTTTCCAATTAGAGGCTTTTCTTAACTTTGTCTCAATCTCTCTGGCTGTTACTTCATCCCATTTCTTATCCTATACCTTTAAACTTCTTATTCTTTCTTTTACTTCTTCTATCCATTTAGCATCTTTGTTATGTTCCACAGTATCTTCATAGATACTTCTCCAAAATGTATCTACTACTTCTTTTTTGGCCGGCTTTCAATTCCTTTTACCTTAGTTCCCAATTCTCTATAAACCTTTTTGGGTGATCAATAAATTGCTTATTTTGTATTTTTCCTTTATATTTATCTGTGCATCTTCTAAGTTTTTCCGCTTGTGCTGAATTTTTAGTTTATTTGCGATAGTGCATGATAGATCCTGGTCTGTTCTAATACTGTGCATTGATTTAATCACATCTATCTTTCTTAGTATTTTTGTTGATCTATTCCCTCTTCTATAGTCTTCTTGTCTTAATTGCTTTATAGTTTTCTCTAATCAATACTTCCATGATGGTATTTGATTTCTCCCTTTCCTTTCCTTTCCCTCACTACCCTGTATTCTTGTGGTAGAACTTTGTCGGTTATTAATTTAGCAGCACAGTAATATATCCTAACAAAAGTATAAAATGTTGTCTGAGAAGATAAACCACTGGAACACGAACCCCAGTACAAAACCAATAAATAGTTGTTCCAAAACCACTAGGAGAGGTGATTTAGTAAACACAACTTACCAAGCTGAACTAGTGGATGTTTAAACTTGGGGCACATTATGCCCCAGGTTTGAATGACAGTGCATCTTTACAACCTGCTTTGAGAGCTAGATCCTTGAAAAAGAGATGAAGTCTTATATTTGTATTCTTAAAAGCTTTCTATTTTATTTTTATGTATGTATATTTTTAAGTTTTAATTGTGGTAATTTAGCAACTTTGAATGCACTTTCGTTTGATTGGCTATCCTAATTATGCTTTGCCTTTTTATAGTGATAAGACTGAGCTGTATTTATGATCTGATGAAGCAATTTGTGAAAGTGCTTATCTCTGAGTTTTTTATGTGTTTCATTCAATAAGTATTTTTTACACCTCTGTTGTGGGCTGTTTTGGAACAACTGTTTAACAGGAATATATACTGTTTACTTCTGTTATATCACATGGATCTCTATGGACAGTTCTAATTACTGCATTCATTTGTTTTATCAGATTTCTGACATTTTGGGTTTTATTGACCTTCTGCAGTATATTTCTCTTATTGATCTTAATATGTCCATCCAGGTCTATTAAATCAAGCAACTCTTCTCTTAGCTCATTTTCTTCCAAACTGAGGGCACATCCCTTTTTTTTCCATTTCCTGTAGGCATTCTATAGAAAGTTCTATAGCAGCTTCCTGTGGCACCTTCTCTGCAATTTTGTTCTGTGCCATCTGTTGATCTGTCAAAAGGGAACTCACTGGCCTATCACCCCTCAACATTGACTGCATCAGAGTTTCCACAGTTTCCTGTTCCTTTCCTTGCTGTCTAGCTTCAAGTGAATGTTTATACTGATTTCCTGTGGAAGGCTTCAAAATATCTTGATATGGCACCTGACCAGTTGCTTCCTGTTCTACTGGTTTCCCCTTAATTTGGATATCCATTGCTATATCCTTTTGGGGTGCTTTCTGCATTCAATTTTCTACACTGAATCCTTTACTTTACAGATACTCTATAACCTCAGTTTCTATTTCTTTAACTTCTCTATTACTAATCTCCTTTTCTAATTTTCCTCTTTGTCTTCTTATTTTTTTGTATTGTAAGGTTTTCCATGTCCAATGTCTTCTACATAGCATGAAACATGACCTTTCAGGGACTCTGGAATTAATATTTCACTGTAGCTACCAAACAGGTATTGTGCTTCGTGAATGCAGAACAGCAATAGTCATCCCTCCGCACAAAGGTGGGCCATCTACAGACCCTGGAGTCTCAGTAGTCTGATATGTAAAGCCATGAAAAGAATTATCCTGGAAATTATCAATATAGATGTAGTAAACCTACGAACACTGGATCAAACCCAGTTTGGTTTTGTTAAGGGCAGATCATGCCTACCCTACTTGCTGGACCTATTTGAGAAGATAACCAAAGCAATGGATAAAGGAAATATGATTCACTCCACCTAACATAGCCTGACAAGGCATTTGACACTATAATCCCATCAGGCATTGTTGACAAACTCAAGAAGTTAGGCACAAACTAGTATGTTAGTCAGTGGATAGCCAAGTGGCTGACAAACAAAATCCAGGAAGTTAGCATTGGGGAGGCCACCTCTACAATGAGGCCAGTCACCAGTGGAATCCTTCACAAATCATTCCTCAGACTGCTCCTTTTAGGAATTTACTTCTCTGCAGTCATGGCCATTGTCAGAGGTCTCTGGCTGACTAAATTTGATGATGATTGCAAATTGAGAGCTGTCATTGAATCCCACACTGACACAAATGTTATCCAGGAGGGGCTGACACAGACGTACAATTGTTGTCAGAGCAATGGACTAACACTAAATGCCAAGAAATGCACAATACTATCCTTTGGGAAGTCATCCACCCCTGGTAATTATCGTATTGACAGCTCACCTCCAACAGTTGTCCCAGTAGTCAAGGACTTATGGATACATAGAAAGTGATCTAGTCTTTGACTCTCCCGTGTCTGTAATATTGGGGGAATCAGTCTATGTTGTGCAACCTATAAACAAAGGTATGGCATGTAAATCCAAGGAAGCCATTGTTCCAGTGTATTCAGCATTTATCAGACCTATCTTTGAGTGAATTGGCACCTTTGGTATGTAACTAATCTGACAACTGTAACATTCACAGAAGCTCCTCACTACACCACCATGCTGTGTATGTAACATGTCCTATGCAGACTGTGTCAAGGTCCTATCTGTGTATTCTGTCTCCTACATGATTTTAAAGGGATGTGTATGCCTGCCAGACCCTACTGTGGACCTTCTGCATATCCATGAAACAGTTAGCACCATAATTACCTGTTCTATAGACCTACACCTTGCCTGTGGTATAAATAGGATATGCTGGAGAGACAGATATGTAACCCAGAGACTACACTGTATATGGAACAGGTTCCCCATCCATGTGAAGCAGAGTTCCACCTTAACGCAAATGAAGTGCAAGTTACACATTTGGATGGGGAACAGGACAATTATACCTGGTTTAGGACCAATGTCTCTAATGGACACAGAGAAACTGTAGATGGTTCATCTCCCACATCCCAGCTTGTAGATGTTTCAGCTTCAAAAACCCTGCTTACATTTATCAAGGGTATCAGACCTTGGCAGAGTTTAGAGATGCATGGCTAGACTTAAAGAAGCCCTTGTGTTTGTTAGCATATTCAGTACATATGAAACTATGAACCAATGAACCTATACTGTTTTACCTTTCTGATGACATTTTTCTTCTGTGATGACAGTCAGTCCTGTGCTCTGATGTTGATGGGTTGATTGTAGATGTGTACCCATAGATGTGTCCTACACAATCCTGAAAGTGAAACATAAACATTTCCATGAGGCACCTGTCATTGTGTGACTATACAATCATTACAACAGCATCCATTGTAATGCACACACATTATTATGGTATACTCATTATAAATGGCAATGTACAATATCTGTAAATGACCAGTACAAGTAGCATGTCAAAAGCAATTTAATGTAGATAGTCACCGTGTGCATCAGACACATAGCTTTATTTCCCTGCATCCATGAGAAAGATGATAGGGATGTGGCACAAGTATCATCACTTTCACAGGGTGTTGTGTGAGGGTGCTGGAGGCCTAGGCCTAGGCTAACCCAATAGGTTGGCAAGCGTGTGTGAGAGTCAGGAATGGAAGCAGGCCAGATGGATCATGGAAATGTTGTGTGTGTGTCTATAGGTGCCCTGAATGTGACAGTGTTGTGTGAGTGTCTGTGTGAACACAGCCAAGCTTAGTGCTAGGCCTACATGTTCTTATGTTGGACAGCTGTGAGTCGTACATGGTGGAGCTGACAGTTCATCGTCTCCACCCCTGCACATGTGAACTGGCTCTGCCAGGAGTTGCAATGGCACCTCCATGCCAAAAGTCAGATATTGTGCTACTACCTGAAGGTGACTGATGTCTGCTGGGAATGTGTCCTCCATGGGAAGGCCCAGAGCCACAAGCCTATGGCCTGCCATGTCTTGGTGTGGACAGCACACACCCCTCTGCAGAGCTGGATGTCCTGCCACTATGGGACTATGACTGTGCATGGGCACATTGACTTTCAGCAGATGTAGTTGCTAACCTTCGTCCACAAGGCTGATGCTCAACTTCAACCAGACATTCCATCACAGACAGGCAGATAGTGTGTGATCTGTCTCAGACCAACATCTTTCCACTGCATCAGTCAACTATTCCAGGGTATCAGCAACATGGTAGAGGCAGTCGCAGAAGTCAGACTGTGCTGCACCCATAACCCTGAGCATTCATCAGGAATTCCTTTCTGAATGTGCTTGTGGCTCCATGATGGCCCTAAAAATACACCTAGTGACACATGACATGACACCTCTAAGAGGTGGTGGAAGGACAGCAGACCACCTACGAATACCCCTATCAATCCATCAGTGTGGAACCTCACAAACTGTTTAGCTATGGCCAGTGTTGACACACACTGCAGCCACAGTAGCCACACTTCCCTGTTCAATGTCCCCACCCTCAGACTGTCCAATATCTGTGGCTACAGGGGACTGGCTATGTATAGGCATATTGGCTGTCTACAGTGATAATGAGGGCAGATGAGGGATCTCATCCTCGATGTTAGATTCAGCCCCTGCCACCCCCAGCTCAATGTCTAAAGAGACACTGACATCAGTTCATGAAGGGGACAAAGACCAACCTCCCTCGTCACCTGTGATAAAAAGGGAAAAGCATTACATTAAAACATGCACTTCTATGCTCTGTAGTACTATGTTGCAATATACGTTAAGCTGTATACACTGCTGTCACTATTACAGACTTGTATAACCCCCAACCTCATATAGTAGGACATGAGGACATTACTTTCCAACCCAAATCTGAAAGTATTTGGAAATAAAAGCTCTTTAAACAAGAATCTCATGAGTAAAACATAACTGATGTACACTGTTGATATTCTGCAAAATTCTGCACAGTTGACAGTTATGGCAATCTGTAATGTCCAGACAATACTGTCAAATCAATTACTGTGGTCACACCTATGAAGCATAGGTATAAGTCTAAACTGTGTACAGTCAGAAAATATCTGTACAGTTGGCAGTCATGCAGACAGTGCATAAATCCAGCTAGCATGGCTGGGATGACACTTTAGTGAATACATTGAACTAAATCCACATCTCTGACAAAACAGTTTTATGTTTACCAGCAGCAGGAGCATGGCCTCTAACTATTCCTGATGATCCTGAAAATTTTGAGGGAGAGGTAATGTTACAGTATAATAGGGGTAATATATCCAAATATCTCACATTTACAGTAGCTGATATGTTAACAGGTATGTGGGTCACAATCTGTGCATGAGCTTAAAACTGTAGTTAACCTCCTCCCCTTCCTAAAACACCTGACACCCACATAAAACTATGTACACCTGACATGCTGAATGCTATAGTATTCCAATGCTGATCAAACTAAGCTTATCTGGCACTCCTCGAGTGAAAATGGTGCACATAGCGCAGCATCACCCAAAAATTCTTTAAAGAAAATAAAATTATGGAGATAGGACAGTGGTGAAATGGGGTACAAGCAGGGGGGTTGCATGTTGCTAAGCACTGCAGACCTACAATAATCGAAAAATCTAAAAAAATTCTATTTTTAGCTGTCTAGCAGATATCTAATGCTTAAGTAAGCCATGCTATGCCTGGATAAGCAATGTGCCACATTGTGGAAACAAGCGCATTTAAAAAAAAATATTAAAATTTAATGCATCTTGTTTCTATTTTTAACTGTCTACCGGATGTCTAATGCTTTAGTAAGCTGTGCTATGCATAGCTAAGCAACACGCTGCATCACACAAGGAAGCACGTGAAAAATAAGACAATAAAAGAAAATTATTAACATTGAATGCATCCAGTTTCTATTTTTAGATGTCTAGCGGATGTCTGATGTTTATGTGTGCAAAGCTAAGCAACAAGTCACACTGTGCAAACAAGCACATAAATGTAAAAAAATTAAATAAATAAATAAATGTATACTATTGCAATTTAATGAAATAAAATGTGATGCACACCTTTCAAGGTTAATGGGTCAAATGGTATGTGGCTGTGCCATTAGTCTTACATGGATTCAAGATCCGTGTGACCTCCCTTATGCACGCACCATAATTAGTATCTATGCATGCTACTGAGGCAGAACCATGGCCATGTACACAGAGCCTACACACACTGTATTGAATCCTGGGGATGGTGTATTACAATTGTGCTTTTCTTCTGAGTACAAAACATAAAAAAGTTACTTTGGGCAATGGTCAGTTTAGGCCAGTAGATCATAGATAGTAAGATTGAACAATGTTTAAATAACAGAAAAATAGGGATTATTCATTATCTCAGTACAACCAAAACTTTGGAGTAAATTAGGATTTGCACTAAAGTTAAATATTTTACGTTAAGTTTAAAAAGCAACACTTTTCATGTACATGGAAAACAGAAAATATAACATATATATAATTATAATCAAACTTCTTAAAGACCAATAAGGTATAAGCTTGACAACAAAACTTATGAACCTACAATTGTACATTCAGTAATAATAAAACAGCAAGCAGTGGGTCAGCTACAAGATGGATAATGTAATATTTTTGCCTTGAAATCTGTATAATAAAATAATATGAATTCGGTACTGCAGCATGGGCGGTGTTAAGTGAATTCCAGATAAACGCACAATATCACTATAACAGCTAAGACTTATAAATTCTCCAGCAATATCTACTATAGCACAAAATGCCAAATATTCCATAAACTTAGCAGAATCAAAATGCTTCAATAGCTGGTGTCCAAATAGTTAATCAGAACATACCCTATCCACCTGATGCCTAGGAAAGACAGTACTGTAATAAATGTGGTGGAAATGACTGAATTAATCCAGGGGTCGGTAGGTGCATTTCAGAGTTTTTACTTTTGACAACCTCTTCATCCAAGAATGACCTGAACAAAATACATGCCAAGGAAATTCAGTCTTGGTCTTCAACTTTCAACATACCCTAAATGGCCAAGAGTCCACTGTAAGGACTGGAATAAATTATCAAATTAAGACAGTGGTCTGGTGGTGGTGGCTCTTCCTCCAGAAGCCATAGGGTTATAGATGCTATGAAATGCATTTCAGAGCTTTTCTCCAACCTTTTGATCCAGTTTTGTCCTGTGCATATGTAAGAAAAGAAATCTGGTTAGGCTGGGAAAAAAATGAAAGAATAAACTGAAAACCTTCTTATGCCTTACCATAAAAGATAACCACATTCTAATTGCCAAACACACCCAGACAACTAGTCTGTACTAAGTCTGTAATCACTCTTCCTCAAATATTGTTTGCTGTCACAGAGAGTCAACAATAATCTCTTTATATGTTTTTCTCTCACTAAATATGTTTTTTGCAGCTTTTCCCCAGACCTTCTCTGAAAAAGGGGTTTTGCATGACTCAGTTGGACATGGCTGGCAAGTAAATGCTATAAATTAAATAAAAATTATATGTGTCTTATGTTTGAATGTGAATGTCATCATATGAGCCCATTTGTTCATCACGGTGAGGCACCTAAGGCCCGTTCATTTTCTGGAGTGACAGCCATGCAAACTGAGAATAGGAGCCGTCATCCATGTTGCAGGGATTAGATTTTTTTTTTGTGTACTACCGTCCCTGCACATACTTGTAGCATCTAAGAAGTGTACAGTGAGGTCTAAATATTGTATCCTCCATGCCTCTGTTTGTGACATAACCAAGACCTTGCCATCCATTACAAACATAACTCTTACATGAACCCTGTCTGCAATGGTAGTTATACTACTGGGAATGTGACTGGACATTTGCTCCATTCTTCCTTCCCAGGATACATCAGTGGGCTCCATCCTATAATCCCCTCCCCACCACCAGCTCCAATGACACCTGAGCCTCTAATCAAGCTTAGGTTACGTTGATCCTAGTAAGGATTATATCTGTCTATGTCATAGGAGCTCACAACAGGACATGGCAAGTGACAGTACATGTTACTGACTTAGATAAACAGGTGCGACAGGTGAGTATCACAGGGATCATTTTTGGGAAAGTTCCTCTTCAGTGCACTTGTAAGTGCAATTACAGAAATTCAGGATGTTGCATTTTATCTCTGTTGATTATATGCAGTTATACCACAGGGCTAATGTACAAGACTCTAAGAAAGGATGAAGAGAGACCTATGCAAATTGTAGGGATGGTCTAAAACATTGCACTTTAATTACAAAAAAAGGTGGGGAAAGAAAAATAAAGAATGAAAAAGAACATATGTGGGAAGTAAAAGCTCTGAAAATAAGGACACAGCTGGAAGTGAAGCAATAACAAGAGCAAATGAAGAAAAGGCTTATGGGTAGTAGTATCTGATGCCTTAAAGGTAATTACTCTATTTAAGAGCATCCAAGAAGACTGACAGATTTTGTTAATGCAAAGCAAGATGCTCATCAAACAAACATACAAAATCATTCTGCATCGATAGAAACTGATTTTAAAACCTCATATGGAGTATTTTGCATCGCTTTGGAGACTTCTTTATCATAGGGCAATGTAGTATGCACTGATGCTGAGAGGAGGGCAAGGTTTGCCCCTGAAGCCATATGGTAATAGAATCATATAGGAAGTTCAAGGTTCCTGAGTCTTGCAAATTTCTCATTTCCCATCCTAATCTGTAACTCTTCAAGGAGGGTTGGTCATTGAAGCCCAGGGTATATTTATGAATACCCATCTATCCAGGTGACATTAAGAGGAAGACAGAATAACACACTGCTTAATTTTCAGGGATAATCTATTCCACTGGTCCTGGTGACACTAACTAATGAATCTGTCTCTCCATCTTATTATATAGATTTGCTGATTCTTGTTTAGATCCCTTGTTCTAATATTTGTGAGACTGTTTGATTTGTAAATGTTCAACAGATCCAAGGCTACTGGATACCTGATTGCTTGGAAAGCAAGGCATAGGTCTCCTCTGAGGAGCATAAAAGACACATAAAACAGGGATGGTGTTTCTAGACTTTCTGCTAGCTTAGGGAATTTATACCCGTAAGCCTCTTTGTTAGGAACATCTATGGTTTTTCCATCATTTTGATATGTTTGGCAAGGAACATTCTGGAACGGGAGTTGTGTTCTATAATTTGTCTGATCAGAGCAGAAGACAAGGGGGCAGTAACCTATTTGGATCTGGGTGATATTCCTTTGGTAATCAGCTGCACCAAATAGAAGGACTTTGTGAGCACCATTGCTACATGGTGATCAAAGGATAGGAATTATCAGCCCAGGTTCCAGCTTCTCGAACTACATTTTGATTTTGAAACTGGGTATTGCCAATGCTATATGCTGGTGGGGGTTGAATGCCAAATGTGATAATGTTGTATTTTTTACCATGCAATTTAAACCCATTTCAACTATGCCTTTATAAGTGTAAGTTTCTGCTGGACATCTTTTCTCTTAGAGGGGGATTTGACAGTGACTCCCAGTCAGCAGATATGTATAATCTTCATTAACCAGAAAATATATTTTTAAAATGTAGTTCAGAAAAGTATATACCAAGCAAAAGTGATCCCATCACTGAGCTCTGTGGGACACAACTTGTCATGTTCATGTTCTTTGATCCTGCCTCTCATTTGAACCATGTGGGTTCTGTTTTTGAGCCATTTTTTATCCATCGTTCCACACAGGGATCTATTAGTAATGCATTTAGTTTTGTAATTATACCAGCATTATGGATGATGTCAAATGCCTTGGCAAAAATCTAGGTAAGCTGTGTGGACAGTATGACCACTGTGAATAGCTTTTCAGAAAAGTTTGCCAGGTTTATTATACAGGATTTACCTTTTACAAAACCAAATTGCTGTAGATCAAGCCTGCTGAGATTTTGAATATTAAGGTTTATCAAGTCTATTATGTTCACTGGCCTTAGAAGTAAGACTCATCAAGCTGATGAGATCATACTTTCCAAGATCTGTAGTGGAGCCACCTGTATGGCACGGCCTCACCAGTGCTGTATGCCAAACTTCTGAGTCAGTCTGTAATTAAGCTATGGTTAAATAGCTTATGGAGAGGTTCTACAGGGCATGTTTAGTACAATTTATCAAACAGCCTGCTATGTTATATGTTTCCATGTTAATAGTCTTGGACAGCAGTTTCGGTACCTGTTCTTTATTGATGATGGGGTTTGATATATAGTTATCTCAGGTGTGAAATCTGTCCCAAATTTATTTATTTGGTAATGTATCAGTGATGTCCACCAGGTCCAAGTATGTTTTGTCATTTAGAAAGAGTTCTGTGCACTGTTATATATTGCCTCTTATTTTTTAGCATAACAAAGGACTTATAATTATCCTTGGCTTCAGATGCCAACCTAAGCCTTAGCAGATCTAATATTCCATTTTAAATTATAATATTTCCTAGACTTAGATGTTTTTTTATTTATTTAATTTGTCTTTGTTGACTGGGAAAAGTCTGACTGGATAAAAACCCATATTCAGTGGTGGCCCGGGGATAAAAGCTCTACATTTAAGTTACACGTGAAGTACATTTATAATTGCAGAGTAAAAACATCTATACATGAACTTAGTTACATGATTTTCAAATATATATTTTTTAAATATTTCTAACATGAACACTGTATTAAAAAAGCAAGAGACAAATTAAAATAAATTGGCTAATTATTGAATAGAGAAATAGAATAACAGTTTGTATTTATAGCATGATGGCTGCAGGGAAAAGATCATATTGTGATGCTTTTGAGTTTAGTAATAATTTATAGACAGACAAGTAGAATGTAACTTAAAAATGTTGAGAGATATGAAAGCAGAAGATATGGAAATGTGCAAGAAGATAAATGGACAGAGGAGGAATTGTGGTTAGTTGGGTGTGACAGGAGGAGGAGGAAATGTAAGAGTTTAGGAAATAAGGAGGAGCAATAAACTACAAAAAGATTGGAAACCCAAGTGGCTATAAGAGTTGGAGAAAAGTAATCAAAGCAGAGCTAGCCAGGTGAGCAGGAAGAACAGAGCCATGTTTGGCATAGGTGCTGTTTAAGCAAAGTTTTGAAACTACGTTTTCTATCTGTTTTAACTGTGTTCAGATTTCATTATAGAGTTTTGACAAATAATAAGAGAGACAGAGTCTACAGCAGTGTTGAATGTCTCGTTGATACATAGTGCAATTTTACTGTGAAGGTCTCTAGTGGGTGAATAGTACCGTAGAGTATTTTGTAATGCTGGGCATTTGTCTGAAGAGTACAATAGATAGTGGGCAATGATTAGCTGTGAGTATTTTAAATGGTTTGCGAGTTCAAGCCAGTTTAAATGTTTAAATGCAAGGCAGCATTGCATTTTATAAGGTTGGTTGGTTGCAAATTTAGCTATTTTGTAGTAGCAAGAGGCTATTTTAATTTTATACATAGTGCTGATATTTGTAAGAAAATGGAAGCATATAACAGGGAAGGAAGGTTTTATGTTGCTGCTAAGGTAACTCTTGCTTGATCTGTCAAGTAGTGTTTGGCCCTTTATGGGGATACATGTTTTTGGTGAGTTTTCTTGATGGAATGAAGTATGTGGTGATCAGACTTGAGGTTCATAGGTTCATAGGTTGGTACTAGGCTATACAAGCCTAGCCATAACAATTCCCTGGCTATTTCTTCCCACAATATTTACTTCCCTGGACCCCTGTCTAGCAGGGCACCTGACATGATCCCGGGGTAAATTTCCTATCTCCCATCCAATCAATGTTCCTTTTGAAGAGGGCCAAGGAGGCACACTGCTTGACATGTATGGGCAGTCTATTCCAGAGTATGGGTAGTCTCTAGGTCAGGAACATATCCCTCCAGCATGTTTTGTTCATTGTGATGACAAGGTTTAGGTCCCTGGGGCATGTGGCTCTGATGGATTGGGATTTCTTTAAGTGTAGCATGTCCAACAGCTCTGGGTTTGACATGGCCTTGTATGTTAAGCAAAGATCACCTCTGATATGTGACAGAGTATAGCTGGAGATTTTTTAGTCGGTCAGAATAGGGCATCTGCTTTAATGAATCTTTTAGTGAGGTAAAATGTGAATTGGTTGCAGTGGGGATTGAACCGGGAATGGCTGCTCACAAAGCATACGCTCTAACCACTACACTATTGCAATAGGTTGGCATCTGTTATGACTCTGAGTAGTTTCGTTTGGCTTATGGTTTCTATTTTTGTGGTATTACTTGAGGTAATGTGAAATGTGTGTTTCTGGTTAAATTGTTGATTTGGAATAAATAGCATAAGTCTTTTTTTTTTTTTAAGCAGCAAGTTAGAATTTTTTAACCACATTTTAAATGTCAGACAAAGACTTTTAAGTGATTTCCTGTAATTTTGTCATGGATGGGGCAGAGCAGATGAGGGTTGAATCGTCTGCATATTGTACGAGAATGGCATGTGTTGTAGTGGTATGAGGTTTATTTATGAAAATATGAAATAGAAGGGGGCCGAGTACTGACCCATGGGGAACACCGACAGAGATTGGCTGAAATGCTGAAAGGTTTTGTTGCCATTTAGTTGCCTGCTATTAACCAGGAGAGGGAGGGATAAATAAAACATAGTGTTGCGAGTTCAGAGAGGAGATTTTGGTGGCAGACTATGTCAAATGCTTTGGAAAGGTCAAGGGAAAGTGAAGAAACAAGGTTGCCCTCATTTCTGTATTGGTTTGCTATGTTGATGAAGTTGAGGAGGGCAGTAGTAGTATTGTGGCTAGACCTGGAAGTGTGCTGTGTTTTAGCAAAGAGTTTGTGCTTGTTTATATATTTCATAAGCTGAGGGTGAATGCATTTCTCAAGGACTTTAGAAAGGGGTGATAGGACAGCAATAGGTCTATAGTTTGATAATTCTGTTGAAATGCCTCCTTTGTACAAGGGGATAATAATGGATTTTTTCAGATGGATGTGACAATTTTTATTTACTGACAGGTTGATTAGAATGGAGACAGGGAAGACTAGTGCTTCTGCACATGTTTTGAGGAACTCAGTAGGAAGGTTATCAGCAGCTGAGGTTGTTGCTTTTAATTTGGCTAGTAACTTTCTATGGTTGATGTTGGGACGGGCTGAAAACTAAAAGATAGTGTGTTGCTTTTAAGAACCGATGGAAGTTGGATGAGTGAAGCAAGTTGGTCATTGATTAGTGATAGAACTGACTGGATAAAATAAGTGTTGAAACGAGTGTGAATAGACTCTTTTGTTGTTTTGAAATAGAAGTAAATAGTGTAGTGGTATGAAGGGGGTGTAATAGTTCATTTAGAGAAACTACTATACAAAGCTTTTTTACCGTAGATTTTATTTAAGTCACTATACTATCATGGTGATCTGCTTTTAAATTAACCATTACATCTGAATCTGGAAATTCTACATATTTATTTGGATGTACAATTCCTTTGCAAATCAGTCTCCTGAGGCAATGTCTGGGGTGATATTGTTATAAGTGAATATCAACACTCTTTCATAGAATTTTTAGAAGGTTTTGCATGTGACGTCTTTGAATTCTAATATATGGGTTTCAGTGTGGGTTTAGATAGTTTAAGGGGAAAAGTTTACTAGCTTATAGTCTGACTTTATTGGAGAAAGATTTACTAGTGGAGTTTTGCAGGATGACTCTACATTTGTATGTACCAGGTCTAAAATATTTTGTTCTCTAACTGGTTTAGTGAGAAGCTGATCCACTGAGTTTATTATGTCTAACATAATCTCAACATGTCTTACATTTGAGGCATAGGTGCTCCACTCAGAAGTGGGGTAGTTGCAATCTTCCAGAAATATGAAGTTTTTATTTGTGGGGAATTTGTGCATGATGTCTATGTAGTTCATCAATGACATCTAGAAACTCTTACAGAATAAAACTAACTGTGGATATGGGTGTAGAAATTGGCTATCTGTTATGGGGCACAGACAGATATATGCATGGCAAAGATGCACTAACCTGGATTCCCCAGCCAGCAGACAGTGTCTTTTATATCAGAGTGCATATAATTGAATATAACGAGGTAAAGCACATTTTTTAAGAATCATGTACCTGGCCAGTTGTTGTTCAGGAGAGCAAAGAGGTCCACTTGGTTAAAGAAATGGCTTAAAAATTATATGCTGCTTCAATTTACTGTGCAGAGATGCCATAATGGATGGAAACAGAGCTGCTTTCCCAGAAGAACTTAGGGTTTTTTGAACATGTGTTAAAGCCCTCTCTATCATTATGCAGTCAATAGCAGATGTCAGACATTGCTAAGCATGGCCAACAACTCTCAGCCATTGAGCTAACTTTCAGATAACAACAATTAGAATTGAGAGATCAGTGCACTACAATTGCTAGATTCTTGAGTAAAGAATTGTGGATATGGAAAACAGGGCTAGAAGAAATAATTTAAGAGCTATTGGACTACTGGAGTAGGGGAAAAGGGGAGAAGCTGTTGGTTTCATAAAAATGACACTCCAGAAGCTGTTAGGAAGTACATTAATACAGTAAGACAGCATATCAGATTGCACCACAGTCCATTAACAACAATATTACCAGGCATTTCATTTTCAAGTGCCTGGATTACAATGACTAGGAGGCCTTTCTATGGAAAGTCAGGGACTTGGAACTGAAATCAACCATTACTGGACAGGTGGTAAGTGTACCCCAGACTACTGTACTGTATTAAATAATCAAGACAGTGGCTCTCTACCTAATGAAGTGTCATGAGCTGGGTTTTATGGCTCAGCTGCAATTCCTTGCTATCATCTTTTAGACCAAAAGGGATTTGAACTATCTATCTAGTTCTCCACAGGATGAGGAACAGTTTATCAAGAGCAAGATTATCATAGTAAATTCCACACAGTCAGTGATGACCACTGACTCATAGTATGGGTCTATGATGCCCGGGAAAAAGAGTGATAGGACCCCCACTATCTCACAAAAAAGTCTCCCCTATATAAAAAATGAAAATAGGAGAGCTAAAAGCATCATAAACAAGGTTTGTCAGTAAGCTCAATATACAGCGGGATGGAAATTCACACCCCCATTACAAAATAGATTCCAAGTCTTGGTAGAGGTTTCAGAAGGCAGATTGGATGAGAGGTTTTCTGCTCAGAAGATAACCCGAAAAGAAATCAAAGTGTTGGAGCAGTCATGGGCAGAGCGTTCTGAGATGGAAAGAAGTCCATTGCTGTCACACTATCCTTGGCCCCGCATAAATGACTTTACTTAAAGAGACATAACAGGAGGCCAGATGGAATTATTGTCTTGTAGTCCAGAGGAGCTTTTCAACAGAGGGTCTATTTTCTTGGAATTTGACCTCATATTCTAATGGAACAGTTGAAACTGTTGTAGTAGGAAATTTGTATGGTCCTACTGTGGAAAAAAGAGTTCCTTTGCTGCAGTTTAGTAAAGCAACGAGGAAGGTTGCTTTACCATCTACCACTGTTTTACTGGAAGGTGAATTCAATGTGCTCCTGGATCCAGCTTTGGATAGGATTCTAGCAGGTGTGGTAAGGCGTCCTAGGACTACATGCCTACTGCATTCAATAATGGAAGAAACTGGGTTGTGTGATGTCTGGACTGAGTACAACCCAGATAAAAATGTGTTCAAATTTTACTCAATAATGTCAGGGTGAGAAAGTAGATTACATATGTGGTTTGAAAACTATATGGCATTATGGGAGATAAGGGAAACCAAAACAGAGTAGGCATCTTTGTCAGATCATGTTGTTGTCAGAATCACATTTTTCCAGGAGTACCCTCTACCAGCTCAGGTTCAGTGGAAGTTAAATCCCCTCCTTGTTATAAAGGAAGGATTTATAAAAAGAAATCCACATCTGGATCACTGCAATTTGTCAGGGGGAAGGAATAAAAGAAACAGACTTTGCAATATCTTCTAGTGTCTTTAAAAGGCAGTGCAAGTCTCAGCTGTTACAATATAAGAAAAAGGAAGAAAATTCTAGGAAGATATAAGGGAAGCTATAAGAGAGAGAATTAGAAAAACTAGGAAGTCCACTGAGGGGAGGGTTCCACAGAATACACTTCTCTTTCAGAAACTCAGTTTTAAATAGCTGCAAAAGTTTTCCCTCATTGGTCTGGTGCATCCGAACTGCTGAATGACTCTGCTGCCTGTTTGTACTGCGACTGCCTCAACAGAAAGCAAGAAAAAAAGTGCTGTTTTCATGAAGCTATTTGCGGTCTGAACTTTGTGCTGAGAACTCTTGCAGAGCTGGATAATAGCTTGATTAGACAGTCTCTAGTGCCATCCAAAGGTCAAATAATGAACTGCAGCTAAATAACCAGTATAATATAATTGTTCTATTAAAAGCATTTATGAGAGTGTGTAAGCAGAGCATTTCTGATACACTTTTATTTATAATTCTATTTTATGTCATTTAAGCTTATTTTGATTAGTACAACAAACATAAGGCATATATACTAACACCATTAAAGTATTTATGAAAGAAGAAAGGAAATGAATATATACAATGCTTTTTATAACACCTAAGCAGAAGTTAATATTATTTTACAAGACACAAAAATCAGAAATAAAAATAATTCTATTACAGGTAGAAAATAAATAATGACTGAAACATAATATATTATATATGTTTATAGTTTGCTACATACAGTATAGTCTCAGATGCAGATGTTTACCATATAAACTAGTATTTTGATATATTCTGACAAATCTAGAAGTTCTTTCAGATTACTAAAGGTCTTAAAGATACATAGAGATGGGGAAATAATATTGTTAGATATTGGCACAATACATAAAGAGACATGGGATTAGTCTACTTATTGATTATTATAACAGTACATTACATATAAATTAGTTATGATTTTTGCATTATTATATAATACATGTCTGGTATTTACGATATGTTGAATTCATATGACAAAAGTTATAGTGAAACAATTACATCTGATTTACTTTAATTTGTTTCTTGAATTGGTACATACAATTCTAATGGAAGTTTGTGAAATTATGCAACAACATATATATTTAGACAGGGAAGAGATGAATGTTGTTGCTAGCCTGATGGTAAGTTTGGGTGACAGATGTCACTCAAATTAGGAGTTTTTAACTCCAGGGGGGTTTTGAAAGAGTCTATGTTATTAATGAATGTTATAAGTTTCTGTTAATAGTTATTATGATGTTCACCAAATCTTACAAAATTGAATTTGATGTAAACACATTTCATTGGATAAATGTTTTTCATGTGTTATGTGTAAATTATAATTGTATTCCCAATAGTCAATTTCTATTCATTTATAAAAAATGGGCAAAAAAGGAGTGTTATTTAACCACAGATATTCAGAACATTGACGTTTCAAGACATCATTAAAGTGTATATCATTAAACATCAATGGATTAAATAATCCTAATAAGAGAAGATCATTGAACAAATATCTTAAATTGTATAATACTCAGTTAATATTTCTCCAAGAAACTCATTTACTAACTGAAGATGTCACAAAATTGGAATCAAAATCTTACAAACTTTTGATTAGCTCAGAACATTCACAAAAAAAGGGGGGTGGCCATAGTATGGAAAAATACATTACCTATACCTAAAATAATTGACACCTACAAAGATAACAAGGGGATGTTATTTTCAGTTATTATAGAATTTAATGAGAAAATTTTAACATTAATAAATATGTAGTATTGGATTCCTGGCATTGGACCTATAAAAGTGAAACAACATATAGAACATATAGTTCAGTTTTCTAAGGGTAGTATTATTCTTGCTGGGGATTTTAACTGTATTTCTGACATAAAAGTCTCTAGTACCAGTGGTAAAAGGAAAATTCCAACTATAGCTAAATTATTGAATGAATTCTCATATTCATACATGATGAAAGATATTAATAACTTTTCTGACCCTAAGTCACTGTTCTATACATTCTACTCACATAGGCATAATTCATATTCAAGAACAGATAGGGTATTAATTTCCATTACACCATGACCCCCCATTAATATTCCAGAACGTACACACTGATTGGCCAGCACGCACACTGTAAATTGACTTATACTAATGGAAAAAGGTCCGGTTGCCCAGACTTTTTCCATTAGTATAAGTCTTTTTTAAAACACTGTCTCGCTATGTTAAAGGAATTTAACATAGCGACACAGGTTTAAAAAAGCAACGGAGATCTCGTTGCTTTTTTTAAAGCTTTCTCATTATGTTAAATCCATTTAACATAGCGACACAGTGTGTAAAAAGCAACGGAGATCTTGCTTTCTCCGTTGCTTTTTTTTTAAACCTGTCTCGCTATGTTAAATGGGTTTAACATAGCGAGACAGCTTTAAAATAAGCAACAGAGATCTCCGTTGCTTATTTTAAAGCTGTCTCATTATGTTAAATCCATTTAACATAGCAAAACAGTTTGTAAAAAGCAATGGAGATCTTGCTTTCTCCGTTGCTTTTGCCCACAGCACTGATGTATGGCGTAGGCATATGCATGCGCAGTATATCAGAACTGTCATGGAATACCAGACAGCTGCAGAAGGGCAGCAAGGAGGCATTATACAATGCCATTATTTAAGAAAAGTAATTATTTTTTTTCTTAAATAATGTCATTGTATAATAGCAATAACCCACTTCTGGGTGTGAGTAATGCTGGATTTACCCACGGTTGGCTTTGTTTGGTCCCTCGGGCTTCGCCCTCAGGACCAAACCACGTCAACCATGGGTAAATCCAGCATTACCCACACTCAGGTGTGGGTTATTGCTATAATAACTTAACTGATTTCTTATAAACTCAAAAGTGATTTCTTGTCCCCTTTCGGACCATAATTCCATAACATTTGATTTTATACTAAACCACATTTAATGTTCAGATTAAAAGGATACTAGCCTATATAATTAAACTTAAAGATTTTATTGATTTCCTCACTACAGAAGTACAACATTTTATTGAACTTAATAGTACACAGGGAACTTCATAAATATACATTTGGGATGCTTTAAAAGCTTACTTATATGGTAAAATTATTGATTGGTATAAAATAAAAAAAATTTCATGGGATAAAGACCTTCAAGATATACAAACAAAGTTAGATACTTTAAGGCTTGATGCTTCAAAGAATCCAGATAAGAAAGACAGAATGAATGAAATAAATACCTTAAACAATAAATGCGTGGAAATTTTAAACCATAAAATTATGATACATCTTGAAAAATATAAACGTATAACTTTTTCTATAAAGCCTAGATCCATGAATATACTAGCTAACAAAACTAAAAGATTAAATAAACTTCACCATATTAAAGAAATCTATTCGCCAACAAAAAACATGGTATCTGATTTACCAAATATATTAAGTGAGTTTAGGGATTTTTTTTTTTAATTAAACCAACCCAATGATAACATTAATAGAACAACTGATATTCAATCTTTTATTCATAATAATATAAAGAACAGACTATCTGAAGCACAAATAAAATTAATAGATAGACAAATATCTCTTAAAGAAGTAAAAGATCAAATAACCAAACTTAAGCAAAATAAAGCTCCTGGTAACGATGGTATCATTTCTGAAATCTATAAGGTTTTGCCTGCTAAAGCATTAACTCTACTACATACAGTATTTAATATAGCTCAAAATAACAACATTATACCTCCCTCTTGGAAATACACATTTATTTCCCCCATGCTAAAGTCTAATAAAGATCCTATAAATTGTGTTTCATATAGGCCCATTTCGTTATTAAATACAGACTATAAAATGTTCATGTCTATTTATGCTGATAGACTTAAAAAATTGTTACCATCCTTGGTAGATATGGATCAAACAGGTTTTATAATTAATAGAACTTCTTATGATAACATCAAAAGAACAACTGAATCAGTAAAAGCCTTAAAGAATAATTTGACTCTTGTTAGTTTAGATATTCACTGTGCCTTTGACTCAGTTAATTAGAATTATCTTTTTATCTTACTGAAGGACTTAAACTTTTCTAATAGCTTTATTAACCTCATAACTCAATTATATAATGAAAGTCAAGCCTACACAAAAATAGGTACAAATATATCCCAGAACATACCCATTGTAAAAGGAACCAGACAAGGCTGCCCATCTCCAATTTTATTCAAATTAATTATGGAACTTTGGGCTAACCTAATATGGGATAACAATACTATACAAGCATATAGGTTAAATTGTAATGAAACATCAACAATCCAAATGTTTGCTGATGCTGTATTAATCACTCTTGGTGGTACTAACCCTCCCTTACAAGAATTGTTTAAAAATATGGATATATTTCAAAAAAGTTCTGGTCTTAATTTTAATAATTCTAAAACACAGATTCTTCTAATTGGTTCCAAAAGTTATAATATACAAAACCAATATAAAAAATATATACCTCAGTCCCAATAAATAACATATTTAGGTATAATTATAGCAACCAATATTAAAGACATCTTACACCTAAATTATAGTAAAATTATAACTACCATAGAGACTCTAATTAGTAAGTGGAACAAGATTTTATTTACAATAGATGAAAAACTTTCCATTATAAAGATGATGTTGCTTCCAAAGATATTATACATAATACAACCTATTTCTATTCCCCCTACAGGCTCTTTTATTTAAAAATGTAGCACACTGATTAAGAATTTTTTATGGCATCTGATAAAGCCTAGAATGGAGGTATATCTTTACCAAATCTAGAACTTTATTCAAGTTTGTCAATTATTAAAACAATTGTTTAGCTACTAGATGGAGAGTATTTTGCAAAATGGAAGTAAGTTATCTTAAATGTATCCCAAAATACCAAAAATGAAAATAACAAACATCTACCACAGTTAATAAATCATTCATTTATATGGAATATGATATAGTATTTTTCCAATTATTCCATTCAAATGCTTAAATCTACTTATATAACTTTAATTCTAAGGGCCTTTAAAAACTTTATATTTAGGTTTAGAAACTTTGAAAACTGGCTGTTCCTCCTCTTCCCTATTGCCTATACACAAGGTATAATTATATCTGCAGATCATTCTAAAATGTTATTTAAACAAAAACAATTGGTGTTTTGGCATCAAATGTAAAATAAAAATGAGGAAACATCTATTAATGCTCTTATAGATGAACATAACCTTAACTCTCTGCTTTGGTCAGATTTGCAAGAGTTTAGAAAAATATATTCTAGATAAGCTAATTTTAATTCCTTCAAATGTTAAAATATCAATACCCAAACTTAACCAATATTTGATTTTATACACTTATAATACTTTACCAGTTAAAAATAGTATATCATATATTTATAAAACAATTAAACAAGATCTAGATGTATATTAAGATAAGTATTGGAATTCATTTGCAGCAATCAATAGTTTTATTCCCTCAGAAAAAGACAAAGTTAATTTCCTTCAGTCAGCCAGCAAAACCACTTTCTCCATTAAATGGAGAATCTTCACATGGAGATTTTTTACATAAATTTTTCATCACACCTCAGAAAATGAGTAAGATAACTAAACAAGATGTTTGCTGGAGATGTAATGCAGTAACAAATGTTGATTGGAATCATATATTTTATGACTGGACTGTGTATTATTAAAGAAATTTTGGGGGGAAGTAAACACTTTTTTACAGGCAATTTTTACAGACAATGTTATGCTTACAAAGTCACTTGTATTATTCAATACACCTGTCCCAGACTGCATAAATAAAAAGAAATATTCTTTACCCTGGTCTATACTTTCCATTGCCAGGAAAGAAATTATAAGAAATTGGAACTCCTCATCAGTTTCCCCATTTAAAGAGTTTAAAGGTCTTCTCTTAGAAATATCTAAGTTAGAAATGTTAACTATCAAATCTAAATCTATAAGGAATACAAAATTATATTACAAATGGGAAAATGTACATGGATTATTGGTTAAAGAACTGGATAAATGATTAATGTAGTAATCTTTTCTTTTTCTTTAAATCTTTTATTCTATGTTTTCATTTTCTTCTGCCAAACTAAAATTAATTGATCCTGTTATTCGATATATAGTGAACATCATTGTACATAGTTTACTGTGCTATTATAGTTATTGTATTATTTTTTTTTAAATATTGTATTTTAAAAATTTAACTTATTCAATTTCTTTCAAAAGATCTTTTCATTATATTAATGTTTTCAATAAAGCTGTTTAAAGAATGCTGTAATAGACTGCCATACATAAACTCTATCCTTCTGAAATGATCATGAATACAAACTAAGTAAGGTAAGTCAAAATCGTGAAAAGAAAATATCACCTGCAGCCACCCTGAAAAGAGGGCCAACCTTACATGAAATGGGGACCCAAAGCAAAAATCTCCATAGTCCACCTCTGCTGACTGCTGCTCTCATCCAGTGCTCCAGATCTCTCTACAGTACCCAAATTATATGTTTTACCTTTTCTCACATTATGTTGTACTTTTCAGCTGTTTTCTTCATTTTCTATATACTCTGACTGGACAAGACTTGTACTGTAATAACTGTAGAGGAAATAGCTACAGTAAGCTAAGGGGTCACATTTTACCAGATGCTCTGAGGTGCATTTTAGATTATTTTTAAACAACCTTTCAAACAATGATGGCCTGAACAAAACAATGTCATGACTAAGGAAAGAAATTCAGTCTGTGATTTTTTTCTGCATCCTTTCAACATGTCCTAGCTGGACAAGACTGCATTGTAATGATTGTGGAATAAATAATTAAATCAAGCCGTTTGGGTTATAGATGTTCTGATATAATGATGTGCTCAACAAAGACCATGAGTTAGAAAAAAATATCAGTCTTATTTTTTCTTTCAAGGAAGAAAAAAAACTATGACTGACAAAATAGCAATTCACAACAAACTAAGAAGCAAATGCTTCAGTGGATACATAAATCATATCTAGCAAATAGTGCTTGCCTCCTAATCCAACCCCCAAAAAATAGCTACACTTTATGTTGCTTGGGATGAAAGTGCAAATTTCTAGATTCATATTTCAAGTGGATGCAATAAAACCATATGTTAATGCATGTATACTCTTCCCTTATACAAAAATTCATCCTCCCTCTGTGCAATACTCTTAATTCAGGTTGGTACAAAACTGAAAGATCAGACAGAGCACAGTAACATATTTCAACCTGTTGTTGTCAAACACATATAAACAGCATGCCTCCTAACCCCTTACTGCCAAAGGATAGCCCACTATATATATATATATATATATATATATATATATATATATATATATATATATATATATATATGTGTGTGTGTGTGTGTGTGTGTGTGTGTGTCTGATGTTTCATTATGAGGAAAGTGAAAAGAAATAGCAATTGCAATGATATACTGTCTTGTTTTTCCTAAAGAGTGCACACCACTGGCATTTTTGAGGAAAGTTAAATAAAAAATAGTAATAAGTCTTTTCACTGCCCCATACAAGCTATAGTAACCTTCTGAACACAGCTCTGAGATTTCATTGTGAGAAAAGTTAAAGTAATGAATACACTATCCCTAGCCCCTTGTACAAGCTATAGCAACATTCTGTTGATATGTCTGAGCAGCGACAGCTTTAAACTAGATGAGTTTCAAGACAAAGGTCACTATTAAGTCTGTGTCAAAATCCACTTATATAGTATGCAGTGTGGGGACCACTAGGGGCCCAGAAGCACCAATCATTTGGCTATTCTAGGATACATTTTATAACTTATTTTTGAAAGATAGTGACTTGCCAATATTTCCTTCCTTCCTTTTTTTTTAACTGCTAACCAGAAGAGTTGGGTATGTGTTCAGTAGGATCAGATGCCCAAAGATAAAAATTAGTGATATCAATTTTTACACAGAGGCAGAGACATAGACACACAAACACACACACACACACACACACACAAACACACACACACACACACACACACACGAGCACATACACACAAACACACACACACTGCATGCATACCTACAGGCAAATTAGAGTAAAACCAGTTCACCCTCATGATGTCTTTGAAGTGTTGGAGGAAACAAAAGCACATGGATAAACCCACACAGAGACAGGGAGGATATGAAGACTCCAAACAGAAGAAGCCACTTCCAAAAACTCAACCAGAGCTATGTGCTGTTAGATGGCAGTGTTATTCACTGCACCACTGTGCCAGTAATCACACTTTTTTCCTACCATTCCACTCAAGCTGATGCATGTGACAGAAAGTGAAAGAAATTATGGTCATTTTGTCACTCTTAAATACACTGCAACAGCCATCACCCCCCCCCCCACACACACACACACACACACACACACACGTGCGCTCACAAAAACACACACGCGCGCACGCGTGCACCCACAAGCACACAGACATAATCCATAGCAATATTAGTTTTACACTGATTTCATTAAGTACAATTTAATGCAGTACATTACTCCTTCCTCGCCAGATCAGTGACTGCTGCTGAACATTGACCAAACAACAGCAAAGGTAAATCACATGCATCACCAGATGGCCTCTGTATCCGTCAATTATAACTACTTTACTGATCGTGTACCTTAGATCATCAAATGTCTAACTTATAATAATAATAATAATAATAACAATAAATCATAAGCATAATAAACTATTCCATCTTATGTCACACAAAAATACACAACATTCTTGCAAAATCAGATTAGTAACTGCTTATAAGCAAATGACAACAGAGTCAGTTACTTTCATCAATGGACAGCTCGCTCCCCAACCATTATAGCCCCTTCTGCATACATTTCAGACATCTGATTGTGATAAAAAATGAAATTCAGGTAATTTAGCACAGCTCTGTTCCACACAGACAGTAGTCAATCCAAACGTTGCTTCAAACAAATCACATTAATTCTAAAAAATAGAATATTGAACAAATAACAGTCTTTTTCCTTCAAAACAGCCCAAACAATTATAGCAACTATAGCTAATTTGTCTGTGTACATGTTAGAAACCCAAGAAGAGAAATGTGCACTCAACAGCACAGCCATTTCAATAAATAGCTATAAACTACATGTAGAAATAGCCCATTTTCTAAACTCAAGAATGCCTTCCACGGTGGGTGTTACAAAGAAATAATAAACCTTCTAGGGGTGGGGAAGCTGTCTGTCTGCTACAATGGGCCTCATAATGCTCCTGGGTATTTTTTTTACCTTCCAGTAATGCCCAGCCCACCACACATTATTATTTGCTTAAAGCATTGTTATTTTTTAAGTCTTTTGGCCAATACATTAGAAGCAGAGACTGTCACTCAGGTAATAAAATGTGTTAATAGACTAATGAACTAAATGTAAATGTACTCTTGCCTCCATTTTTTTTTGGCCTGGCCCCATGATAGACATAGCCCTTGTGAGTAAATATGTTGATTCTTGTAGCACTGAATGTGTCTGTGTTTATTTACCTAGCGCTAATGATTTAGTAAATTATTAATTCTCTGGATGAACTAAACTCTTACCATCTAGGTTCCTCCACTACCTTTAATTTTTAGCTAAATGTCAGAGCATTTTATGAAATTGCAAGTAACTTGGTTGTCTTAAATAAAATAGCATTTTTTATGGTTCTGTCCTGTGCCTTTCCATGTTCTCCATTTTCTAAATATTCATGGTAAGAAAAGACAATTAATACAATATACGGATAATATAAACTTTTAATATAAGAAGATCAATGTACACACATTTATATCAGTAGATGGATTTTAATGTTTGAGACAACCAGCTTATCTATATTCATAATTGCAGTTTATAGCTGGTTTACCTTGAATGAGCTTATACTCAAACTATTAAAAATGAAGATATTTCTGCATATTACTAAATTTCAGGATCAATGCATAATCATCTTTATAAACATTTCTGTTCTGAACATCTCACTTCAAAATGTCTAGATAAAGTAGAGAAAATACCATGGATTAATCCATTCTTATGCTACTGTATAGAAAACGAACTTTAATTTATTCGCCGGTACCTGTTTTGCCCATTTCTGAGTAATAGGGAAGACAAGCCTATTTATGCACTCATTGGATGCAAGGAAGAAAAACTAATTCCAGTCTATAGCAGGATGCACATATACACTTACATGTGTAGGTAATTTGAGGAATCACCTATCTACTGATGGTATGTCTTTCACATGTAACAGAAAACAAGAGCACCCAAGAAAAACTCATGCAAGTACTGAAGACAAATGTGGTAACTGCTATACCACAGTGCAGCCCACAATTGTACTAAATGCTTTTGTTCAAACGATTGGTAGAATTTGTGAAATTACTGAATTTATAGTTAATGGATGCCGCGGTGGTATGGCGGTAGCGTTGTTACCTCACAGCAAGAGGTTCTCCTGTTCGATTTGTGGCTGGGCTTGGGAGTGCCTTCTGTGTGGAGTCTGCATGTCCTCCCCGCAGCTGGGTAGCATTCGAAAGACATCGGCCTTTCATAAAAATCTACTGCCAATCATTAGCGGACCGGAGTTCCGCTGTGGCGACCCCTTACCGGGAAAAGCCAAAAGACAAACAACAACAACTGAATTTATAGTTAATAAAAGGCACATAACTGCATCTGCATTTGTCCACTGTATCATTTGGCTCAGGACATGATTAAAAATTGTCCTCAGATCAACCTATCTACCCAAATAAACAAATAAATGAATGAAACTTGGGATTCCATACAGGTCATCAGTCCTAATGATTCTAAATTCCCGGTGTGTGACACCAAGCAGTGTACACCAATACTTTGTTAGATATATGCTGCATCAATGCAATAATTATTGCATCAGGCATGTTTTATTTCACACTGGGCATAAATGATCACAATCTGGGCAGATATGCATCTGACCATGGAAAAAAGCCATACTAAGTGCAACAGCTGAGCTTTTATGTTGACTTCAATTACTGGAGAAGCTGCAAACCTTCTATTTCTTCCTCATACACTGACTAGCTCATAGGAACACTATAAATCGGCTGATGACTAAGCAGGAAAAAAAAATCTTGTTAATCACATTCTAATGAAGCCTTCTACAAGTTCTGACTCTTTATCATTTAGCTTCAATGTCCTCATGGTTTGGAGCACCAGATCCTCCATACTGTTGTGATTTAAAATCACACAGCAAGGGTGTTAATAAATGCAAATTTAATTACATGCGGCTGAGGGTAAGCCATGACAGCTTAAGCCATAAAAAAGTGGTACAAATAGGGACAATTTTGAAATATTGCTCTTACAAACTTAGAAAGTTGACAGAATAACAGGTTTTGCATTAGCATGAATTTTCTGAAGCATATAAAGTCTAAAACTCAAATGTCTGTCATTATTTTCTAACTTCAAGCTTTAATGATTTGCCACTAATTTGCCAGAAAGCCACAATTTTATGAAAAATGGACCAGAAATATTAGGCAAAGATCTGGACATTCTGCAAAAATCTGTACAGTTGAGAAGTATGCTTGACAGATATGCCTTAATGTACCCCTAGCTCATATGTAATAGGAAAAGTGCCTTTTTCCCCCAGTACCATTTAACTCTGCATTGATCATGTTAACCTATATGTTAGGTGCTGTCCCAGGGGTCAGGCATTGTGACCCTTAAATACGTTACTTTTTCTCCCAAAGTAATTACCATTGCACTTTCAATTATTTAAACCTATCTTCTATATTTCTGATGACAGGGGAGCACATCACCAAATGTATGATATACCTCTATAGTCCCTAACATGCACCGTAGTGACATATTCATCTTTTTGTTTGTTTATTGTACACTTTTCATTATATTGCATTAATGTCCAGTGGGTTCACCTTATTAAAATGGATGCTAATGCTCGGAGAGGCTACCTTTTCTTTAAATCAATATATGCACCTATTAATTAATGTATGGAAAAGAAACCATGTAGCTAACAGGATGATTGTGTGCTCACACATTGCAAATGCAGGCTAGATTAATGAACTGTCAGTGTTTATGATAAAGGAGATGAGGCAGGATTTTTTTTTTGCATAAAATAATTGAAGTTTTTTATGGATTTTAAAGAAAACATAAAAGTAAGCCCTCCTTGCAGAAAAGAGCTACAAAACAGGGGTGTCCAGAGTATTAATTCTACACAGATGCATCAATGACACTGTGGTGTTAATGCATTCCTCAATACTATAGTATTTCTTGGGGGGGGGTCATATAATCTGACCAGAAGAGTGTTTCAAAATGGTCATAACAGTACTTCAACCTGAGCTACATTTTAGTTAATCAGGGTATACAGCTATACTTAAATGATTTTTTTCCTTCAGCATTTCAGCTTGTTGTTTATGTTTTCCCTCAAAGTTTCTTAGTCCAATTCCTCTTTCTGTAATCTGTCCCTCAAGAGGACAAGATGCTCTAGATGTGATTGATAATTTAACTGCGAACCACAAATAATAGCTTCACTGCAGCTCAGAAAAAAATTACATATTGGTTGACTTCATTTGGTTTATGTTATTTGAAATACTGTTGTTGAAATATTCAGACATATGTAATTGAATAAATATTTTTGTAGTGAGGAATACGTGATTGGGAAAATTTTGCAGCTCTGTTTCTAGTGTGTGGTGAGTTCTATCCCTTTCTTTCTTTGAGTGGTAACAACCTGTAAAGCACAGGCTGTTTCATAAATGAGGATGACACACAGAGCTGTGGAAATGCAATTTATCTGCCTGTCTATGCAGTATTGATTTCCAGCTTCTCGTCTACATTTATAAAATATGTCAGTCTCCCCTGTTGTTCTAACATTCATCTATGGTAAATATGTTAGGGGGACTTTGCAATGATTTCTTTGTCTGCTGTTAAATTTTAATGAATTCCTGATGCTTGAAGTTGTTATCCTTTGCCTTTCTATTCCAACACGTATTTGCTAGACTGTAACAAAATGATGAGTATTCCTTTTCTGAATTTGTCTATAAACAGATAAATAAAAAAGTCATTGCACTTCAATGCGTTACCTCAACTGCAGCTTTTGAGAAACAAGTATCGTAAGAAGCCATTATTTTAAAGCAGTTCAAAATACAAAATAACAAGATCTGTTTCTTCTGTTTCCATTTTGTTTTAAATAGCATGTTTGTTCTCAATGAAGTTCCAAACACATACAAGCTTTACTTATATTTTAAATGCAAGGTTACCTCTTCATATATATGCCTTTGAAAGCTGTCTTTTAAGAAGTGCATTTGGGGAACAAGGAACAACCCCATTCTCAAAACTGTCATATTTCCCCAGTACAGGCACCTTTCAATGCTTGTGCCTAGGAGCCATATGGGCATTACAAATGCAACTTTTTCAATTACTGCATCATATTTTTTAAGCTGTCCCAGATTTCTTTACACTACTGCAGAAAAAGTAGGTAGCCCTTTATAGACAAGCGGAAGGAACTGTAATGATGTTTTAATATACTTATACTAGATGACCACAGTCCAGTTGAGTAGCTTAATTACAATGACAAATAAGGACTGCAATGCAGAATGTTGGCAGAATAAATGAAATATATAATTTGAGAGGTACAGCATGAAACACCTTCTCCCAAAAAGTAGTGTTGAATCCCTGAAGCTCTATGGAAGAATAAGCAGAGAAAAGTAGAGGCAGACTATATAACAGTACTGAGGCAAGCAGAAGGAAATGGGATGATTCATATATGAGCTGGTCTTCGACTGAACATTTTCTGTGAATCATGTTGCTTTGTAATCCTTCTGCTTGTTATATCCAGTAATCACAGACACTGGAACAACAGTGAACATTCCAGATGATGCATATGTGACAGCTGTCTGAAAGCTGGCTATGTTGTTTTCTTGGTTTATTTATAAAATGTCCTCATTCTTCTAACAAAAATTGCTTTACTTTTCTGATATGCTCCTTGACCATATAGTAAGTACAAGTCTAGAAAAAGAATAATAATTTTTAATAATTTGGGGCAAAATGCAGCTAGAGATGGGTATATAGCCATACATGCTCACCATTACTTTTTAATGGGTTTTTTTTTTTTTTTTTTTGCATACTGGCCTAAGGAAATAAATTATTTGCAATAGACAGATAATGAATAGAATGGTTTATGCCAGTGCAAGAACACAAAGAGCTGCATGTGGAAATTGTATTACATCAGTTGCAAAACTAGTAAACTGAATGGAGAACAATCACAGAGATGCAAAACCAGCATGCAAAAACTATTGTTTATTTTTTATTTATATAAATAGCCTATGGGGAATATATGTGGGTTGTAAAGATGTTGTATACAAAGAAATGGGAGTGAAGTTCTGGGGGTTTTAGAATGCAACCAAACTGAACAATGAGTCCTTCTCTTTAAGTCAGGATAAGTTAGGATGCACAGCAAGCGATACTGTGAGGAGAATATCTGTGGGGGGTATTTTACAAATTCATAGCTAGCAAATCACAGAGTATTACCACTACAAATCTGACACCATAAAACACTGACTTCATCAATGAAAACAAAACAAAAAAAGTCTGTGGGGGGGGAGCAACTCCTCAACATCTCTCTAATGGGAGCTGTGCTACCCACAACTGCTCTAAATCATCTGCACACGCACTTTCTTTATCTCTCTCTCTCTCTCTATATATATATATATATATATGTGTGTGTGTGTGTGTGTGTGTGTGTGTGTGTATACCACATTTAATCTAAAACACCTAAGGCTGATGGTAACAAAACTGGCTACAAAAGGTCAAAAGCAACATAATTAACACAGTAGTGCAAGTATCAGGAAACAGCCTGCACACATGCAAAATCTACATTAAAAAAAAATTCAAAAACAGTGTTGTTGCATTTTTTTTTTTTTTTTTTTTTTATTATTATTTTGCTTGGGTGCAAGCCCTCCTGCACCCGCATACCTCCGACCTACTTATATATTCTGTCTCCAAGATCACACAAAAATGGGGTAAGGGCAAATATATATATATATATATATATATATATATATATATATAGAGAGAGAGAGAGAGAGAGAGAATGACAAGAAGGATGTCCAAACAACCACTCGCAAGGTACTGCTTTAACGTATAAAAAGTTTATTACAACTAAACACGTTTTCGTCACTCTACTAGAGTAATTTCTTCAGAAACAAGCCAACTACAATGTTGCAATTATTTAAAAACGGCCACGTTTAAAAAGCAATATAGCTTGCTTACTGAAACTCAAGAGTTGTATGAAATAAAAGAGTATTTAGAGATGCTGCTAGTATATTTTAATTTCTAACACACTACTACTGAGTACCAAGTACAAGTTTTGTTTTATGATTCTTATGTGTAATGTTGACACTAAATGGTCCATGAGTAACTACAACTTTTTATGCACGGACACCTGGTGGTTTTTAAAGTTGTAGGCTTTACAAAGCTTTTTATAATGCATTGATAGAGTATGATATTGTGATTTTATTTTTTAGAACATATGTTTATTCAGCTGATGGTTTGAATAACCTAAAACAATTATTAAGATTTGCGTTGTTGCTTTGAACTTGTTTCCCACTAAATGGAGAATACTGATTGGCCAACACAATCACATGTAACTTAGCACGGTCATTTTTAAATAAATTGCAACATTGTAGTTGGCTTGTTTCTGAAGAAATTACTCTAGTAGAGTGACGAAAACGTGTTTAGTTGTAATAAACATTTTATACGTTAAAGCAGTACCTTGTGAGTGGTTGTTTGGACATCCTTCTTGTTTTTACTTCGTTTGTAGACTTGAGTTTTTTTTCGTTTGAATCTTGTAATAACCATCAGTGCAATGTCGATATATTTACAATGACAATGTTAACATCGGAACAGCTTAACCTCAGACAACACAGGGGGCTGCACTGCCACATTCCCTGATAATTATATACTAACTGAGAGTCTGCACAATACCTGGGGAAAGAGTATTATTCCCCTATGCAAAAACAAAACGCCAGCACCAATAATGAGCTAAGAAAACTGGAAGAGCTTTATTAAGCTGAACACTAGACCGGTTTCAGCACATGGCTTTCATCAGTAGAATAACACAAAGTAGAGTAAAGCCCCACAATAAATGCCTCAACCAATGAGGTAATGTGACATCATTTCCTATCGTGGAATAAAATATCATCCATACATATATAAGTATATAAATGTATAAACACAAAAAGTATATATATTAATAACCAAAAATCTAGAACATTAAAGTAATACATATATGAATACAAAAAGCATGTGTATGGATAACAATGACTCTGGCATGTAAACATAATGTAATAAAGAAAATGTTACAATTTGTCATTGAGTCCAGGGGAAAACAAACCCCCAAGTTTAACTATCCATTTTCTTTCCTTGTTATTAAGAATTCCATGCCATCCAGTTTTAAAAACCCGATTACCTGTAATGTTATCTATAATGGAAAATGAAAATTTGGCAGTGGGATGATTCAATGTATGTCTGTATAGGGCATTAGTAACCCTAGCATTTCTAATGTCACTCAAGTATTCAGATATTCTAATTCTGAACTGTCTAGATGTCTGACCAATATAAAAAGCTTGACAGGTACATTTTGCAAGATAGACAATCCAATCTGTACTGCAATTGCCAAAACAATGGATATTGTATAGCTGTCCAGTATTCCTACTAGTGAATGTTTTAGTTTTGAATACATAATTGCAAAAACTGCAGTGTCCACAAGGGTACGATGGCATGGAATTCTTTATTTAATTTCTTTATTACATTACATAACATTACATAAAGCCCCATCTTTATTCCCTGCCCATGCTGACTCTTTGGGTGTCCCAGGCTGTTGTTCAAATCCAAATCACTTAGGCTGTTTCTAGATCTTCATTTATATGTGCCACAGAATCTGTCATTTTTTTGCAGATTTTGTAGATTCTTGTAAAAAAAAATTGCAAGGTAATCTTGAACTATCCAGCAAAAGAATTAGAACAATAATTTGTCATTAGTCACTCTTCATAAAATTAATTTCACCCTCTCCTGTTCAGAGTCAAGTGGGTTAGGGGGTTTGATATGGATGGGATTCAGTTTATTTCTCCAAGCCATTGCATGTGTTATCATGTCACTTGCTCTGTACAGTTATGTATTGTTCTTGCAGCATCTATTCATATAAAAAGTCTAATGTAAAACTATGGTGCTTCATATTTTGTCAAACTTTGGAGAAATATTCATGACTGAATAAGCTGGATCCTGGGTTAGTGCAGGTTTGATGGTATTGCTTATGTTTGTTTTTCTGTGGTTTGCATTTGGTGAGATTGTGTTAGTGTGGGTAATGTGATTTACTCATTTTATAGATTCATACTTTCATAGGTAAGTACTAGGCTAGCTGCCCTTGTGGGGCATTTTAAGCCTAACCAGTTTTTCTTTTGGTGCTTGAATTATCCAGTCCCATTTAGTGTTAGATTGGCATACCCATCTCATGGCTGATAATTATACATTACTCCTAGTGAGAATAACTAGGCTCATACCATAAGTACTTTGAGGGCTTCATATTTGGGATACAGCATTTAGGAGCTGCATCAGTTCCATTAGTAGTACAGAGGCAATCCTGGAGTAAATTTTCTATTTCTATTCTATTACTATTATTACTCACCCTATAGTGCAATTTTGGAGTTAGTAAAAATATATGTAAATTCAGTATTTTTCTCCAATCACGGCAATTTATGAGATAGCATATCTAAAGTTAAAATAGCTGGGGGTGCAGCTCAAACAGTTATTTTACTAGTTTAGTTAGATTTACTTGTTTTTAACGGTTCATTTGAACCTTTTTTTTTCAATAGTTTGAAATATGATGTATTGAACACTATACCTTGACACTGATGACTTAATATAGATATAGTAGTAATATGATACAGTGTTTGCTGTAGTGGGTATTTGGGAATATAGAGATGAGATCTAGTCATAGAAGTCAGATGACAGTAACAGAGAAAAAAACTGTCCTGAAAATAACTGGAAAAAAACTGAAACAATGTGGTCAGTAAAGTACATAAAACTATAGAATACTGGTTCTCAGAGAGTTAATAGCTGTAAACATGAAATATACACTTGTGAATATGCTGCAAAAGTATATTAGGGTTTATAAATGTTTTTTCATCTCAAAGGGCACATATACAGCTAGTATAAAAAGTCCAGATGTCTGCAAAGAACCACTTTATATGACGTTTTACCAACTTTGATGTGGAGTGATCTTGGGGTTATAAAGGTTAAAGTACTGCTGGATAATTCTGCTAAAATAAAATTTAAACCAGTGCATAGAAGATTAGTAACATACTTTATGGAAGCAAAGCAGTCAATGTGTAAAACTAATTTGAGTGGTGAATTTACTGGGATGACAGTGGAAGGAATGTGATAGTTTTGAAAGGAAAATTGAATGTAAAAAATCTGAGCAGTCATGGTCAGGAGGATAAAATATAAGAGCATGATAATTAAGATGAGAAATAAAAAAATATAAAAAAATGGAAACAGTGTTGAACTATAACTTTGAAAACTGAAATAAATAAATTTGACAGACAGATTAAACCTGGAGTAAAACAAGAACAGGATAATCTGAGAAATATTTATGCAAAGTTGTTGAGCACAATAAAGAACCATGTTATAGATAAATATATGGTGGAAATAAAAAAATATATACAAATAGATAAAATATGATAAAAATAAAACATGCAAATAAATAAACTGTGTATAGATTCTAAAACTTCTTTTTTCATACAGAACAGATTTTAGAAATATTTATACAATTGTATATAAAGAGGAGGCAATTTTGATAGTAAAATCCTAGTAAATTTACATACAGAAATAAAACTGTTTTATGTTGAAAAACATTTAAGCAATCGAGATCCAAGTAAAACACAGGCATGAGATGGCATTAGTAACAATGAGATGAAAACTTTTTAACATGAACTTACAGTACTTTTGCATTTGTTTTTCACTTGGTCAATTAATTATGGCAACATTCCTCAAGAATGGGGACACTGACTTATTAAATCTGTCTTTAATGAATATGTAACGGGACTAATCCTGAATTACATAGACCCAGAAATCTATTTTTTTGTTATAGAAAATAATGGAGAAGGTTATATTGGACTGATTATTATTAGAATCTTTAAGGTTGAAATATGAAATTATATATCAGCATACATATGTTGAAAATAAAGTTGTAACAACCTATAAGATGATATTTAATAATAATAATAATAATAATAATAATATTAGAATAACAGCTATAAATGAAAAAGTGCACTGTTATGTAATTTATATAGACTTATTTTTTAGCCTTTGATAAGGCTGTACATAAAAAATTGATCAACATATTAAAGCAATTAGATACTTGTTAAGATGGATAGCTGAGTAGCTTACAACCAAGACATGGCAATTTTTTAAAGAATACCTAAATTTATGAAATACATATATAAATCATATATAATGACTTTGACATGGGAAACAGTAATTCAAAATTTTACAAAATATTGGTAAACTATAAAACAACACCCAAAGCCTCATATTGGAAATATATAACAAAAGGACACACAATACAATTAACTGAAGATATTAAAACAAATATCTTATCATCGATAAAATATACATCCTTTACACAATACTGGAAATTTTTAATTGGAAATGCCCGCACAGAGCATTCTTAACCCCAAATAGAATCAGTAAAATTAGTTCTTCCATAAAAGGAATATGTTGGAGATGTGAGCAAGTACACAATGCAGACTGGAACCACATTTTCTCTGATTGTGTTAAAAATGAAGCCATTTTGGAATGGTATTAATAACTTTCTACAAGCTTTATTTAATGAATCATTTTATTTAACTAAAGCTGGTGTATTATTAAATGTGAACGAAGGTCCTCATTTAAACAGGTCAAATATGTATCCAGTATGGACTATACTTGCAATTTCAAGGAAGTGTTTAACAAGAAGATGGAATATAAACACAATACCAACTTTGGAAGATGTCTACAGCCTACTGAAGACCGCAGCATTATTGGAAATGAAAATTAAAGAACTAAGATTTTATCCAAAGCAATTTATGAACAACCCTTGGGGAAAAGTCTTATTGTTGATTGACACTATACAATAATTGATCAGACACTCTGATAATGGATTGGACATACTTATAAAGTAACTGTATATATTAAGATCTGTTATAGTGTCAGGCTAATGTAAATAGTGTACATAGTTATTTAAGATGTTATGTATAAATACTATGGAATTCATTCAAATGTATTTGAAAATAAAAAAAAAATTGAGAAAAAAAAGACATGGCAGTGTCATACAGCAATTGAACAGGTAAAATTCTAGGGTGCAATCTTGGTGTGTCAGAGGGCTCTTTCCTATGCCATACTTGATTAGTTTGTATCTTTCTGATGTATTTATTTTTTTGTCATCTGATGTCTTCTATGGTCTGTATGCCAATGACTTAAGAATGGGAATATTGATTGCATCTGATAACAATAGGTTATGTCTGTAAAAGAACTTGAATAAACTGACTGATTAGACACAGTAGAAACTATATTAATAAATACATCAAAAACGAAGTCTGTGAGAATTGAGAAACATGAACTTAAGGGTCAATATTTAATGAAACACACAGGGATTGAAAGTGTGAATTCATTTAAGGACCTGAGTATAATGTTAGATTCACTTCTCATAGCAACCCACTAGTTAATGACAGAAAATCATAAATCATTAATTCATTCTTTGTGACTTATATTACACCAAATTAGAGTATAGAACATTTTTAAATCATACAAGAAAACTAATATGAGTAATTTAGTAGTAGTATAGTGGCACTACACCAAAGGCCTCTATGGTTGCGAAAGTTATTATGAAAGATTTCCATATTTGAACTTTACATTGTCTCATATAGGTATATAAAGGGAGACCGCATTCAGGTTTACAGGGCATTTACAGACAACAACCTCTAAAAATGCTTGGAGTTGTCAAAGAGTAGCAAAAAAAAATTATACGGCCTGTGCATGAGATTATAAATGAATGACAGCTGTATAAATTGGTTATCTTAGTTACCAAGGAAAGCACTAGTTAAGATATTTTAAGAAGAGCTTGGACACTTTTTATGGGATGACTGCTCTGGTGTACTGACAGACTAGAAGGTCATTATTGCCCATGACTGAAATAGTGGCATGGATGTATGTATGTAGGCATATAACTACAAACTTAGTTTATAAAGTACTACAGGTAATCAATAAATTGGTTTATACATAAAAAATGATGCCTGGAACACAGTTTTCAATAAAAAGTGATAAGATATACACTCATGCAGCAGTATGAATTCCATCCTACTTGTAGATTTTCTTTCCAAATATATCTTAAAGGACTTCTTAGTAGGGATGCATCTTTAAGTTTGAGTTGACTTATTATACACTTTGTTATTTGTACTGGGAAGTAAGAATCTACATATTTAATTCTTTTCTAAGGTTTGTGCTGTTTTCCACCAAAGTAATAAATTCTCTACATTCTTTTACACTAATGTACTATTCAAAGGAGGGTACTTGTGAGTGTAAAGGAATTTATGAGCAAATGTCAGTTGAATTAGGGATAGTTGCTGGTTAAAGTACAAGCATTTGCTGCTATGAAAGGTTAAGTAGAGGTGTGTTGTACTATCTAGTCCTTCAACAAATTAAACTGCCATTCAGAAATTATCTTGTGTGTATCTAGTAATGCATATTGCTGATTAGTTACAAGGACAAAATTTAGAAGTGAAAGGAGTAAATATATGTATTAGCAGTACCTGATCAAGCAGGAGAAAATTATTTAGCAGTAGTCAGGGCTTTATACCATTTTATTCATGGAGATGCCACTAGTTGATACAAGATGGCAACATCCTATCTGACAGTTTGGTACATTTTTTTTACAAACAGTTTTGAAAACATTTAATGGCACTGAGAGAAACACTAACACTACGGTGATGCATCAATTTGACTTTGATCTAGTTTGTCACATTTGTACTCTACAATGTTAAGTAGGGAAGGATTAGTACCATGGTTAGACCAGAAACCATGCTGTAAATTTAACAGAGTTGTAGTTACTTAGATGCTGAAATACTTATGAATGAACAGAATTTTATAGAATATTTTGATAACTTAAACAAGATAGATATAATTTCAATGCAGCTTGGGTAATTCCTTAACATAGGGCTACAATAATTTTTTTTTTTCATGTAGCAGGAACAAAACCCTAATTAAGAGATCTGCAAAGTAATAGTAAAACTCAATAACTGAACGTGCTTGACAAGATTGTTAAATATTCATTAAATAATTTATCATTTGAAACCTCTGCAGGTTTCACCTTTCAGAGAAACTTAGATACTCTTTTGGGGAACAGAGTAAAGAACTAAATCAAAGACAGATGACTAACATTACATAGTTTTATACTGTAGTTTGAGATAACATTTAAAAAGACAAAAAAGTCTTCAGTATCTATCTATATATATATATATATATATATATATATATATATATATATATATATATATATATATATATATATATATATATATATATATATATATATATATATATAGGTTTACTATCATAATCTCAAAATTTAAAAAAAAAATGTACTTATTAGCGAAGTGTTTCACTGAAAGTACACATTACCGAACATCCCTAATGTTGTAAAATAGCTGTTAATGCCGAAAATGTTGATCACAACATTTTCAGCACTTAACAGCAATCCCACCCTTCCCGTAACTCCCTAACTAGCTAACCTAACATCCCGTTTATGCAGGGGTGCAAGACTCTCTGCATCCCCCACACCCCCCCAACTTAATATTCCAACTCCGAGATCGCACTACAGTGAGGAAAGAGATGTATTTCCCTAACCGCACTGTACCGTGATCCCTTTACATGAGCAAACGTTATATTTGCGAATGCACAGTCCATTCCAAAAATGGCATTCGCTCATGTAACCTGCACACATATGAAGTATTCGAACATCTGTTGTTCGAATACTTCATAGCTGTGCGATAATGTAGCACTGAGATTTAATTTGTACTTAATATTACAAGAACAGAGAAATAGAAACTTGCCAATAAGGTTTTATTTCTCTGAAATATGATATAGAAGTTTTTAGACAGGTAGTTTAGTCAAAAACGTTTAATAAGCCCAGACTAGCACTATGAATATCTACCCTCATGCACTGCTCTGGTATAAGTTATAACAAAAGTGAATTGTTGTGTCTTTCGGCTTTTCCCGGTTAGGGGTCACCACAGCGGAACTCCGATCCGCTAATGATTGGCAGTAGATTTTTACGTGCCGAGTTGCCAGCCCTGACACACAACCTTCAACGAAGGTACACCCATTCATGCATGTCTCCACACAGAAGACACTCTAGCTGAGAATCGAACAGGACAGCGTCTTACTGTGAGGCGACAATGCTACCACAGCACCACCACCGCAGTTTTATAACAAAAGTGAATAAATAATAAAATATAAATAAAACTGTCAGACTTGTTCTAAAATAATGGGATTATTATCAGACTTGCTCTAAAATAATGGGATTATCTGTGCTGCACATATATGTTGAACAAATACTGAAACTTGTCCTTCAGTTATTATTTTATTATTTTTATCTATATAGCTAGAGCATTAATGCAAAGTCAAAGGATGAGTTAATGTGTTACATGAAAATACAAATGTCTGTATTTCTTGTAACTTTTGTTTCTGTATTTAATGGTCAGGGACACACATAACACTGTTTTCTTCAGGATGTGAAATAAATTATGGCAAAACTGAATTGCTGAAAGAATACTGTAAAACTACACAGCTACTTTTAGACTTGAAAGTGCTTACAGAGAGCATCTGTGCATTCATACCTCTCAACCTCTTCCTGCAAGAAATCTGGACAAAGCCTGACAAAATGGGGGACAAAGGGCCAAAATAGGGACATATTTTAAATATTGCTCTTATAAACTTAGAAAGTTGCCAGAGCAACAGGGGGTGTTTTAACATATATTTTCTAAAGGATTTAATGTCTGAAACTCTAATGTATGTCATTATTTAGTGACTTCAGTCCTCAGATCATCCCAGTGATTGGCCAGAAAACCAAAAATGTTGTGAGGAACAGAACAAAAATATGAGCCAAAACTCTGGACATTCTGCAAAAATCTGGACAGTTGAGAGGTATGTGTGCATTGTTGAGGAGCAGAGAACCAGAATACACTTCTGGCAGCAGAATCTGTCCTCATCCTCATCATGATCACCAATGACATTAAGTAGCTGTGGCTATTTACAAATGTATTCATTATTATACTTGAAAACAATGCAGAATGGTCATTTCATGTCAACCTATAGCATTACTTAATATTTCAGTTAAAAGCATATATTTCAAGCAAATAATAGATAGTTGCAGAAGAGCAGGTAAATGATGATGTACTTAATAGGTTCCATATTAATGGTGTGGCGCACTAAGGCAGGTTTCCCAATGTGAAACCTCACAGATCAACAAAGATAATGAATCCATGTAACACCAATGGCACGCCCACACACCTGTCAACACATTAACTTGACCGCAAGGAGTATAATAAATATTTCTGGAGCTGTGTATGCAATTATGTCATAAGTCTGTATTTCTTATTTTTCTTTTTTCTTTTTATGTGCTTGTTTCGGTGATGCGCCACATTATGTAGCTATGCTTAGCTTTGCACACTCATGCATCAGACATGCACCAGATGTCTAAAACTACAAACCGGATGCTTTCAACTGTTTTAGTTTGGAGATGTTGCGCACTGCACAAACCTGTACATCAAAGCTGCGGTACGCTTACAGTAGCACCTTCACATTATATGTGAAAATACATGAGTCCCCTTCACTCCTCTTGTGGCGAAATAGGTTGAGTGATGACCTATAGTGTAGTAGGTCTTGGGCCCAAGACCTGGGCAGTGATATATTTTATATATACTGCCATGAAACTGTGTTAGGTCACTGAAACATCAGTTCACTTTAAATTCAGTTATTGCTATATTTAGAGAAACTGCACGATTCTAAGCATTGCTTAAACGTGGGTAACGTTTTCCCATGACCACACGATGCTAAGCGACATGGCCCATTTTTGAATGTTTAAGTATGACATGCATTGGCAGGAATATATCCTATTTAAAAGGCAATTGGCAGGAATTGCTCAGCATTCCTTGGAGTCTAATCTTGTGTGCAGGTATTTCAATTGTGGGGGAAGCAGTGCACTTTCAGGCACAACACTGGGGTCTTCAGGAGTCTAGGATTTCTACTAGACTCCTGGTACAGCACTATGGACCCTGGCTGCTGCAGGAGAACTATGTTGGCTCAGAATGTAAGTCTAAAGTCTGGGAAAGTTTGGCCAGGGACCTGACCAAAGCGACTGGTATCCCCCACACTGAGGAGCAGTGTCATCACCATTTTGATGACCTCTGATAAGGGAAGAGGGATACTTTGGATCATTGGATCCAAGAGGCAAAGGCGGGGAACACCCCACAGATATGTAAGTATGCTGTCTAGTAATTTATAAATATACAAGCTGAGTCTGAAAACTTGTATGCATAATGGTTTCCCTCTCTTCCCACAACCACAGAAGAGAGGGGCTTCCATGCAAGGCATTTGTCCAGGATGAGGCAAGCGCATGGTATGTAAGAAAATCAATAGAGTACTAAATGAATGACTAAATTAATAATTAAATAAAAAGTACAGATGTTGCAGTATTAACAAGCATGTATGAAATACCTGGCACATCACAGACTTTCATTAATGTGGTAGTGCATATCTGACTTATAAAAGCAAGTAAACCCAAGTATGCATGCAGTACTGTGTAGCATAGCTTTCAGTCATTAATTAATCTTGCTGAATACCCATATTAAGAGTCAATGTTGTGGTCTGCTCATTGTCAGAAATATGCTGTAGATTGCAGTCAGTAACTGATTAAGGTAAACATGTATAACAGACGTCCTAGGCAGCTATCCATCATGTGTGTAAATGCAAGATTTGAAAGATGTATCAATAAAGTGTAAAATGAGACAGTGCTGTGATACTGTTGTATTACAAATAAAATGTTAAGTATTATTGTAGTCACTGCTTGTGGGTTCTAATCCCACACTAGCCAACTGAAATATTGTGCTGTTTTCAATACTGTTTTAGCATTTCATCAATAAATCAGAAACCATACTTGCATGCAAAGTACATACCCATAGGCCTGTGCCTTGAATGTGCAGCTGTCAAGTGTCATGTGTAATCAGTGGACATGGGCATACCTCTTAACTGTCATGATTTTGGCAGAATCCACTGAATATTGCTCCATATGTGTGGTCTGTTTGGCATATAATCTTGTCTTACTGGCCAGTTTCTGTCAAATTGGTGATTAGCAATGTCAGAAAAAAAATGTCAGACCTCTAAATTGCAGATATTAGACATCTCTGAAAATGCATTTTAATGCCAAATCTGTTATCTGAACACCTTGCTACTACTGTGTAAGAATGTTCCCTGTTGTTGTGTCTTTGTCCCACCATTATGTATGGCTTGGCCCAGAATGTCTTGTGTTAAGAGGTTGTGAGGTATGTACATGGAACATCATATATGCAATATAAGCAACACTGAATGATTGCTGGATGCAATATGATCTGAACTATAGTGTGTGTGTAAGGAACAGGGTATCACAACCACACTCTCCTCTGTCATTTCACCTCATTTATCTTCCTTGTGGCTCCTTCCCTCCTTCCTTTATATGGGCTGCTCTAAGTGTTTAGCATAAACATAAATATATATGTTACAAAGACATGTATCTGGAGCATTTCTCCCCGGGCCTCCACTGAAAATTGGCTTCGTTCCAAGTCGGACTTTCCTGGTTAACAAATGTTAAATAAATAAATAAATTTTATATATATATATATATATATATATATATATATATATATATATATATATATATCTATATCTATATATATATATATATATATATATATATATATATATATATATATATACACACACAACCCATTTAACTGTTACAATCAAAACTGTTTGTAAATAATGTAACTGATGCCAAGGATGTCTGAATAATGGAACTGTTGCTCATGAATGAAACTGTGCAAATAATGTCCATGATGTCTGTATAATGGAACTTTTCTCCCTGGACCTTTGCTGAAAAAGGGCACTGATCAGTCAGACTATCCTGGTAAACAAATGCCAATAAATAAATGATAAATAAATAAAATCCTGGGAAATTTATGTTTAAAAGCCACTGAATCTCTAATTATCTTGGTCAATAATCTTTTGGGAACAACTCCCAAATCAAAGCCCAATAGCTCCCTGAAAATCATAAACCATTAATCTTAGGGTCAACTGATGCTACACCATCCCTCTGTAATCACACCACATTACCTCCCATTGCAATGAATCAAGTCCTAACATGTTTCTATGAGGTTGTATCATCACCCATTTAACCGCCCAATAAAAAAATGAGTGTCTAATAATTATAATCTTGCTGAGGCTTGAAAAACATTGAAACAATTTATTCAAAATTATCTAAGATAATTTAAAAATTCACTCTTCATAATCTCAGCCTATGTTCCACAGCAGGGACATGATAGTGAGGAAAAGAGTGCATTCAGATAGCAGTTGCAGGACCTACTAGATAAAACAGGAAAACATGAATTGGTATGGATAATGGGATGACCTAAATGCACATATCAGGACAGACAAAACAGTATATGAGGACTGTCTGGGTCCACATGGGTGGGACAACAGAAATAAAGGAGGAGAGGCAGTTCTAGGCTTATGTCTGGCAAATGGTTTGATGGTGGCCAACACATGGTTCAGTAAGAGAGACAGTCACAAGATCACATACAGGAGTGGTTAATATGCAACTCAGGTAGACCTTCTCCTTGTAAGGAAAGGGTATTTGAGTAGAATAAGAGATTGCAAAGTCTTAAACCACTGGTGGCTACAATCAGCTGCAAGCAGTGGTCAGAGAAGCCTCTAAAGTCAACAGAGATAAGGCTGAAGACCCTGAAGTTCACTGGAGAGAAAGTACAAGAGTTCAAGGAATTATTCAGGACTCTAGCACCACAGGAGGAGTAGGAAGTAAGTGGAGTTGAAGAAGAATGGCAGCACCTCAAAACAGTATGTGTAAGGCCTATAGAACACATATGCGGCTGAGCCAGGTATGGAAGCAAGGTACATAAGGAAAGCTGATGGTGAAATGCAGAAGTCCAGGAAGTCTTTTAAAGAAAGAAGCAGTGCAGGAAAAGTTGGGAGACAGAAAAGATGGACCAGGATAAGAAGGAATACTAGCTGGCTAACAGAAAAGTTGCAATAGCAAAGAACAAGGCATGAGAGGCACTCTACTAGCTTCTGGAAAGTGACTGAGTAGATGGAGCAAAGAAACTCTATCGGTTGCAAGGCAAAGACAGAAAGATAAAGAAGATAGTCAGACACCATTCATAAGAGATGCCAGCAGCAATCTACTCACCAGTCCACAAGACATCAAAGGCAGATGGAAGGAGTACTTCCAGCAGCTCATGAATGAAGAAAATCCAACAGAAACTGTACTGCCTAGACACAAGCTATGATGACAGAAAAAGAAGAGAGGCCCACTCTATAAATATGAACAGCACTAAGGAAAATGAAGTCAGGGAAGGTAGCAGGCTCAAATGAGGTCACGGCAGATAATAGGTTCATAGGTTGGTACTAGGCTATTAGCCCTAGGGCCTATACAAGCCTAGCCATAACAATTCCCTGGCTATTTCTTGCCACAGTATTTACTTCCCTGGACCATTGTCTAGCAGGGTGACCGACATGATCCCTGGGATGAATTTCCGATCTCCCATCCAATCATCAAAGTTCCTTTTGAAGAAGGTCAAAGAGGCGCTCTGCTTGACATGTATGGGCAGTCTATTCCAGAGTCTGGGGAGTCTCTGGGTCAGGAACCTATCCCTCCAGCATGTTTTGTTCGTTGTGATGACAAGGTTTAGATCCCTGGAGCGTGTGCTTCTGAGGGACTGGGATTTCTTTAAGTGTAGCATGTTCAACAGCTCTGGGTTTGACATGGCCTTGTATGTTAAGCAGAGATCGCCTCTGAGTAGACTATATGTGACAGAGTATAGGTAGAGATTATTTTAGATGGTCAGCATATGGCATCTGCTTTAGGCCTGTGATTCTTTTAGTGAGGTATTTCTGTGGCCTTTCCAGTTGTTGCAGATGTCTTGAGAGGTACAATGATCTCCTTTTTTCTGGATGAAAAGCCCTTAGTGATGAGATGTGCCACATAGAAGAATTTCCTGACTGTTGTGGTGATGTGGCTATCAAAGGTGAGACCACTTTCGGTGTTTAGTGCACTGCCACCTATGTGTTAGTTCATGGCTACATGTTTTTTCCCAAAGGGGATAACTACATTTCTTGGCATTGAGCTTGAGCCCATGGCTCTAGCACCAAGCATTTGTTTCTGCAAGGCCCTTTTGTAGAATATCCACATCATTTGAGTATTCAGTAATGGCTCCCAGTTTGCAATTATCTGGGAACTTTGTTAGCCAGAATCCCATAGTGTTGGCCTGTACTTCAAAAACGTAGATGCCAAATAAGAGCGGTCCCAGGACTGAACCCTGAGGCACTCAACTTGTAACTTCTCTGGGGCTGGATTTGGATTCTGCTACTTTTACAGTGTGGGTTCAGTCAGTAAGCCAGTTGGCAACCCATCAAGTGATGTAGGGATTAATGCCCAGCTTAGTACGTTTATCTATGATTCCAGAGTGGGGGATGGTATTGAAGGCCTTGGTGAGGTCCAGATAGGCTGTGTGGATCAACTTACCCTTGTCCACGGCTCTGGAGACTGATTCAAAGAAGTCAGTCAGGTTCAGGAGACAAGATTGGCCCTACATAACCCCAAACTGTGTGGGGTCCAGTGTTTGAAGGTTGCCAATGTCTTTGTTTATAAGTTCCATGATAATACGTTCCATGGCCTGGCAGATCAGGCTCACCTGACTGATGGGGCGATAGTTCCCGGGATCCATGGTGGATCCCCCTTTGTGGAGTGGGATAACTGTAACGGTGCACCACTCAGTGGGCACAAAGCCTGAGGTGAGGCTATGATTAAACATGACATTTAGGTGAGGTGCCAGTTCATTTTGTAGTTGATGTAGTACACAGCCCAGGATGTCATCTAGTCCCATGGATGCTGTATTCTTAACTTTGGAGAGTGTGTTTTTTACCTGTGTAGCCATTATTACCAGAATTTGGCAATCTTTCGGTATTGAGATGGGTCCTTTAGGGGGTGAGAGGGGGGTGATGTTTGCACTGAATCGATCTGCCAGGATATTGGCAATATCCTTGGGATCAGTATATTTAATGCCATTCTGTTGTAGCTCAGAGCAGATCTGAGCATTGCCATTTAGATTCTTGACATAGCTATAGAATGCCTTGTGTTTGTCTTTGCAATCTTTGGAAATTTAATTTTCGTAACTAGCTTTGGAGGATTTTATGAGGGATCTCAGCTTTTACTGAGGCTGGTAAGGGAGTTTTTTGCATCCTGGGATTTTCCTTTTTTCTGCAACAGTTTTTTTCCTTTTGTTATAAAGTTTGTTTATGGCAAGGGACCACCAAATTGGCTTCGATTTTTTGGAGGAGAGCATCTTGGTTCTATTGGGGATGGCACGATTCATGCACGAATGGATGTGCTCGCAAAGTGCCTTAGTGTAGGATTCAGCAGTCAAACTTTCAATTCCTGTCTGCATGGGTGTAATGAAGTTTGTCAGTTGTGACTTGAGTAGCATGAAGGTGGCTTTGGAGAAGTTTTTTACAGAGGTTTCCTTACTGGGGGTGGGATGTGGATGTCAAGAGTGATTAGCTTATGGTCAGACCTGACCAATGAGGGGGGTGACCATAGGTGAGGAGCATCAATTTCCCATGTTGGTAATGACTAGGTCTAGGATATTGGAGCCCCTGGTGGGACTAAGGATTAGTTGATCCAGGGCATTGGAATTTATGAATTCCAAGAACTGTTGGGCAAAGGCATTGGTACATGAGTAGTTTTCCCAGTTAATGGCAGGGTAGTTGAAATCACCCAGTATTAGGGTGTTTGGTTGTATCTTAATATTTTCCAGTATGTTTAGAAAGGTGTAGTGAGAATCTTGGGGCATGGTGGGGGATCTGTAGCAAGCTACAAATTGGATTGCAGTCTTACCTAATATTAGTTGCACCTGGAGAATTTCAGATGCATTGTGTTGGGCAACTAGCCTGGTGTTGTGAATATCCTTGGTGAATATGGACACTCCTCCACCTTTAGTGTTTTGGTCCTGGTTTGGTGGCTGAAAAGTGTGGTAAGAGTTGTAGCATAGTACTGCAGGGGTGCTCTCTGGAACCTTGAACCAGGTCTCAGTTACTGCAGAGATATCAATGTTCTCCATTTTTAGGAATGCCTCAAGAGAGTGCATTTTGAGGTTTAGACTTCTAGCATTGAGTAGCATTACCTTCAGATTTTGCATGCTTGTACCTGTTACAGTGGTGGTTTTGTCCTTTGAACTTTGCCTAGAAAAGGCACTATAGAGGTGGCAAGAGCCTTAGCCCGTAACCTGAATCCCAGGGGCAACAGGTGCAGAACATCTCTGGCAAAGCATCGTGGTCTGTTGATCATGTCGTCCCAGGCAGTCAGATACTGAATCCCCTTTGAATGACACCAGAAGCTTAGCCAATTGTTGAAGTCAGTCATTTTGTCCTTATACTGTGGTATCATTCTGGGCGAAGGCAGGATGCTACTCAGGGCTAGGATCATACCTGCCTGGGCCACATGATCCGAGAGCTCTTCCATGTCTCTTTTCATGTAGTCCAGGGAGGTACGTCTCAAGTCATTCACTTCCAAATAGACAATGACAGAGTCATATTTGTACTTGTTGTGGAGTGACTTGAGTGCATGCGTTATGTGGCGGATCCTGGCACCCGACAGGCAGCTGACTGTAATTTTCTCCTTGTTCAGCCTGGTGAGTGGGACATCAGTGGGCCTGACTATAGAGTTACCTATGTCTAAAGTGCTGGGTATGTTGTCTTGCCTTTGGGGCTGTTGGGTGGCACACTGGTGTTGTGAGCTATGTGACACTTTAGTTGTGATCGGTGTTTGTGTTTCAGCTTCGGAGGTCCTTGTTGCTTGGGCAGGTTACTGTTAAGGGCCTCCACATATGTGGGTTTAGTGTTGCTATGTGTGGCTGTTGGTGGTGTGGGTTTAGAAGGGCTATGTGTTGCTTGAGGTGTAGTGTGAGTGTTAACCTTCTTCTCTTGACTGTCTAGCACAATCTTTGGTGGAGAGAGCTTTGCTTCCAGTTTGACTATGTAAGTGCATCTCTTGCAGGTTGTAGTGTTGGGTGGTAGGAGGAGAGGTTTGTCTGTGTACATGACGCAATTGCTGCATTGCCCCAGTATGCCCAGATTCACCAGGTCGACAGGAGAAATCACCGGAAGCTGACCCTTGGACATGCCTGGTTTGGTGCTTTTTTTTTTTTTTGTAAAGTACAAGAGCTGTTTTCCCTTACCTTAGCAAGGTACTTTGCAATTATATGCGGTTTAGTGCCTATGATTAATTTCTCCTTATTAATAAGGAGAGTTGAGTGCTTGTATCCGTTTAGGGCTTCCTAGTGCTTTCCAGCAGTATTAGAGCAAGTGCTAGTCACAGGGATGCTTAAAGGTAAGATGAAAAAATGGTTTATCCTAAACACTGCAGTGTGCACTAGAGGAGTTAGATGTGAAAGTAGGTAACTTAAGTTTTGCCTGTCTAAAAAGTTAAGTTTTAGTGGAGCGTCACTATTTTTAAAACAGCAAGATAGATTGAAAGGGAGTAGTCACTTTTGTATTCTGGTACTATGGAATACAGTAGGATGGCCAATAAATTTAAATAGTTGAAGGGGAGTGATTTCACAAAATGATAATTTTGTGCTTACTCACACAAGCCAGTAAAAACAGAGAGGAAATGAGGTATATGGACAAATTAGCATAAGGGGCAGGCAACTAGAAAGACAGTGGTGTTTAAGAACACTACAGTAACCAGGTGGGGAAAACATTTTCTGCCTGACTCACAAGAGACAGAGCTGTGGTCTCTTTTCAAGTTTTAATATGCAGTTAAAAGCAGAATACAAGTAAAACACAAGGTAAATAAAACAAATCACAGTATTCAAAATAGAAATAGGCAATAAAGCAATATAACAAATAAAAAGCAAATTAACTTTTCCCTCACAGAAAGTGTAGCAGAGTCTGAGTGAGCTTTTCTAGAAAAGCTCTGAAATGTTTTATTTTACCCCTTAAATAGAAGGTTTAGTTCCTAGCTTCACCCCCTCAGTTCACAGATGATTAACCTTAACTGACCTTTTCTATTGACTTGTACTAATTTCTACCTGACTCACAAGAGACAGAGCTATGGTCTCTCTTCAAGTTTTAATATGCAGTTAAAAGCATCAATATGTTAGGTTAGATAGGGAAGAAATGGCACCTGAGGGTACTCGTAGTAGTATAGAGAGAAAGGCTTATCCTAGATAACTGGAGAATAAGCGTAGTAGTACCAGTGTACAAGAATAAAGGGGGCATCCTCAACTGTGGGCATTACAGAGGCATCAAACTCCAGTCACACTGCATGAAAGTTCTGGAGATGGTGCTTGATAAACAAATACACAAATTAGTGGAAATTAAGTTGGGAGGTGAGCAGTTCAGATTCAGATCAGGGTGGAGCACAACCAACCTGATCTTTGCAGTGAGACAGATAGTTAAGAAAAAGCTAGAGATGAGGAAAGAGTCTAACTGGGCATTCCTAGACTTGGAGAAAGCATGTGACAAGGTCCCAAGACAGCTGATTTGTGCAGTTCTGTGGTGGTTCAGAGTCCCAGAAACATTATTAGAATTAGTGCAGGCTATGACAGCTGATTTGTGTAGTTCTGTGGTGGTTCAGAGTCCCAGAAACATTATTAGAATTAGGACAGGCTATGTACAAGGAACCAATGACTCAAAAACAAATACTGGGTGTGCATCGTGGTTCAGCTCAGTGCCCACTGATGTTCATCCTGGAGGTGTTCTACATTAGCAGGGGACAGATCAACAAAGTTGCTGTATGGAGACTATGTGGAATTACAGGCAGACTCTGAACAAGAACTTCTGCAAAGAATATATATTTTTTTGTAACTATAGATATTTAAATGCACTTATGCATAAGTATAGATAGTTACAGATAATTGGTGAATCGTTATGCTGATGTTATGCTTTCAGTTTGAGGAAGGTAGACATTAATGCAGTGAAAGACTACCAGGCCAGTATGGTAGCCCAAGCAGAGGTATTGTCTCAGGATGTGGAGGCTGCTGAGCACCTAGCAATGAGGTGAAAATGGAGGCAATAGCTGCATGTAGAACTCAGAGGAAGCGGAAAACTAATGGACCATTACGAGACCATGAGATGGCCTGGAGAAATTCTGCAAGAACAAATCTACAGCTGTCTATGGGTAATCACTGTACCACTCAAGTTGTAGGATCTTTGGATGTAATTGGGGAGTTACAGGATAGATTTTCAGGGGTTTTACAGGAGCTGAAATATGGGGATAGGGTGATACTTAGGTTCAGGAGAACCAGTTCAACAGTCAGATCAACAATTGACAGGGGACATAGGATGTGATGCTCAAGACTCAAGATTTATGGAACGTGGGCCACAGATAAAGTAGTTAGGGGGTGTTGGCAGGACCACAGAGTCCTAATGCTGCATCTATGTTGGGTTTCCCATTCAAAGTAATGGGAGCTCAATCATTATTGGCTAAAGAGCCAGCTTTATTATTAATGCCACACATTCCAGTTGCAGTTAAAGAGAAGACTTTGTGAGTGGAATATGTGGATGTTTTGGAATTGATTGATGTGAGGAGCACACCAACTGATTCAGGCTGAAGCTCCAGCAGCTAAGGACTTGGCAGCAGCATTAACAACCTTGGGAAAGAGGAAGTTATGAAAGTATAAAGCCATGACTTGGGACAGTCTGGTCCTTGGTTTTGTTAATTTATGGTGGTTATTTTGGAGAAGAATACCTCTCAATGTTTACTGTTCTTGATTTATTTTTGACAATTAAATGGTTAGGGTATGACCAACACTTTAGAAAATTAAAAGCAGTTGATAAAACACATAAATGGGAGTCAAGTCATGCTGACACTTGGCTTGGCATGGTGGTGGAAAAAGCATGGTGGCAGGTGCATTCTTGAGGGCTTAATAATGAATATAAACTTGGCACTTACTGAGCATTTAATAATTCAAAATGTATGTGGCTGAGCTGTCATTTCTGGCTTTCTTGTTCGGTGTGTGGTGGCCCTCATGGGATTTTGTCATGTTGGTGAAAAGATGGTGCAGGGTGTTAGCACAAGTAGATACTGGTAGGTCAGGTTTGCCAGGTATTGGCTCTAAGAGAGTGTGGGAAAATTTGGGGGATTTTAGGGGTCAGTTGCCTTTTTGAGGTCAGCTTGGGACGTCAGTGTACACATTCTCTCATTAACGTGGCTGCTCTTTCTATAATGTTAGCAAACTACTCTAATAAAACAATGGCTGAAGAGTTAATTCTAGGTTTCATAGTAGGTTTTGGAATTAAGTATCAAGTCTCAGGTAGTTACGTGCATTTCAGGCATGCCAGTAGATGTTCCCAGATTACCATTACTGTCTTTCTAGGGATTTCTTTCTAGGATTTGGTTGTTATTTACTGCCATAGGGCTATACTAAAGGGGACTGCTTGTTTTTAAAGTGTTTGGATAGTCAGAATGTATTTCAACAGGAGAATAACAGAATTATATGTGAATGCTTCTGTTTACACTTGCTTCTCTTAGGTTTTATGCAATTTTACTGAGCAGTCTTCTGACAGGGAATACTTGAGTTTTGCTTCTGTTACCTTGTTGTGGTGTAAATTTGATGGACTGGAAAGGATGAGTGCTGTTTATACTTACTAGTAACAATTTATGTTCTGACAGACCCCTTCAGGCATACCTTGCTGACTACAGGTTTCTTTTCTAGCTGGAGCATGGAGCTTACGCTGGTCCTTCTCAAAACATACCTAATAAAGAGAAAAACAATTAAAACATGGAGTCTGTGCTTCCCATGCTGGTTATTAGCATGCCTCAGCCAATGGTGACTGACTCTGCTGTGGCTACTTCCAATTTGTCAGGCCACTTACCTCTTCCTTCAAATCCCTCTGGTGTATTCTTGCTGGCCACTACACACCGGTGGTCAGACATATCTTCTCCAGGGCCATGCTTGTGATATGCTCAACGTATCCACGAAAATAAATCTCTTGTTCTGGATGATGTGCTGTCCCATTAGGGATATACCTAGAAAAAAGAAACAGAAAGTTAATCATATTGAAAATAAAGAAATAGTCCCTGTCTGTAAAATGATGTTATCACCCTAGCCAGGAGTTTATTACAATCATCAACTCGATGTTATATGCCTTCTCTTAATACGGCTGTTCCTCTTTCTAAGGAAGATGATGAATTTTCTGAGGAATCTGATGTTGCCAGAGATTGGGTTTGCCCACCCCAGAATTCTATAGCCCATGACTCTGATTCTATGGAAGTTTTACCAATGGAATAACTCTCCTTTTCTGAGACTATTTCTATACTGTGGGACATATTTGTTTGGAAACAGGAAGATGTTTCCCTAGAGTTGGGCAGATATTATGATTTACTTGAACAAGAAATTCCTGTTTCTGCATCCATTCCTCCTATTGTGCCTGCTCTGGAGGATGCATTAAAAGCTGCCTGCAATGCTCCTGATTCTCTCTCCCATCAGTTCAAAAGGAAGCAGATACATTGTATAGAGTTTCACATGCAAATACATTTCTCAATTGTCATCTTACAGCTGATCCAACTACAAGTACTTCTTATAGTCTCATAGGTTCATAGGAGATTATTAGGTTAATGGCTCAAGAGCCCTTGCAAGCCTAGCCATTATTACATAAAGTTTACCCAATTTTTGATCCTTAGGATGTAGAGGATACCTTATGTTTGTGCCTATGCCTTTGAGTATTTAACAGACTGGAGAGAATTTACAGTTCTCCAGCCTTCGATCCAAACTGAGTATGAAGAAGGTCAGGGAAGGGCTGTGCTTTACGTGAATAGGAAAAGCCTGTTCCAGAAAAGGGGTAATCTCAGAGACACATACTTGTCTCTTCAGCATGTTTTGTTCATGTCACAGACCAGGTTTAGATCCTTAAATCAGGTGGCCCTTGTGTAATTTGTCTTGTGAACATGTAATAGTTCCATCAGGGCTGGATTTGAGAGTGTCTTATAGGTTAGGCATAGGTCACCCCTTAATATTCAGTAGGAGACAGAGTAAAGGGATACGGCTTTTAGTCGATCCACATAGGAATGTTGTTTACACCCTGTATTTTTTTTTCTATAAGGAGCCTATGAGGCCATGCCAGCTGTTGCAAGTGCCTGGTCAATTACGTGCTGAAAGGTGCATTGTGCTCAATTATTGGTCTGATTGTGGTAAAACAGTTTATGAAAGGGGTGTTACATATGAGACTCCCCTCACAAACAAAGGCCTCCATCTTTGGTTTTCAGTTGTGTACTAGAGAAACTAACTTTGTCACCTTTTGAACCACCTCTTTGGCTGAGTTGAAGTTCATTACTTGCAAGATTGTTTTATTTATTGCTCTGACACCTGCAAGGCGAGTATCTCAGTTGCTAGCTCTAATGGTGGGGGAACCCTATCTGGCTTTCCATAGATATAAGGTAACTCTGTGGACTGCCCTTACATTCATGCGTAAAGTTCTCTCAGGGTTCACTTTGAATAAAGCCATTAGTCTCCCAGATTTTTATCCAGAGCCAGAGGTAACAGATTCTTCATACGTTGGATGTGCACAGGCAATTCAGGTATTACCAAGACAGAACCAATTCACTGAAGAAAGCTGACCAGCTATTTATTTCCTATATAGAGAGACCAAGATAGGCCAACGCATATCTAAACAGAATATCAGTAGATGAATTTCCACTGCTATTTTGTTTTTTTTGTTTTTTTACTCCTACCATGGTGACACCACTCCAGGCTAGGTTAGGGCCCATTGTATCAGGGCTTTAGCTTTTTCAATGGCATATTGCAATGGGTTCCACTCTAGAAGCATTCTAGAGGCAGCTACTTGCTCCTCCATCCGTATGTTTACAAGGCACTACAATCTGGATTCCTTCTCTAGGTCAGGAGCAGGCTTTGCAAGGACTATTCTCCGGGAGCTTCTGAATCCTTATCTTTCTTTCTCCTAGGTTGGGTAAGCTTTGGTAGTCTACCCACAGGCTACTGCAGAAGTGAGAATGATGACCATAGTGCAGTTGTGCAAGTTGCACGTACTTACAACAGTAGATATTTGAATCCTTCAATGCTCCAGTAGCCACACCCACCACCCCCTTGTTGTACATACTTGTTGTGGGTTGCAACTTTTATTGTTGAGATTGTTGTTTGGTGTGGCTAATCTTTCATTGGTTACAATAATTGTGTTTGTTTCAGGATGAGTTACACTTTTTTCTCTTTTGGGACAAGAAATACCTGAAGGTTTTTAGTCATTCTGGCTGCTATTATACTTCACTCCAAAAAGGTTAGAATATAAGCAGATAGAGTAACTGTGTTTGAGGGGGTTAGACCTTTGTGAAGCTGAATAAGTGTTGCATCCTTGGCAGGATACACCCCAAAGGCTAGTGCAGGAGTGAAGACTTTGAACTTCTACTGTTATGGGTAATTGCAACTTATACAACTGTACTTTCTCAGTTGATAATAAAAATAACGTAGATTCTTCTGAACTTATTAGTGCTGGCAATGAATGTAACTCACTGACTAAACAGTACAGGTGGCAGAACTACATAGTAACTAAGACAGCTGGCTGCAAAACTGAAGATATAAGTCTGGAACCAGACTCTGGAGGCAATGCTGTGGTGGCAATTACCTTGTTATAGAAATGTACACAAGAAATAATAATTTGCTGCAGTTTGTACTGCAGAATGTCAAATGATGCCATGCATCATTATAGTAAAACTGAGGAGTAGCAACATTTCTAAACAGTTTTATTCTACATAACAGTGGGAGTAAAAGATGAATACATTTTTCTAAGAAACCTTCTGCATCGTGTTAAGACAATAGAAAACTATTTTGATGACTTTATTGTGCCAGTCTTATAAGCCCAACTGGCTAGTTGAATAAGTACATAATAAAACTGAAAAGATACAGGGAGCACAGTAGGATGCAAAGATATGGTGGAACTTTTAAACATAACTGACAGTATAAGGGGCATTGTTATCTACTTAAGTATAACATTCAGTAGTTGTATAACTTAGGCTTGTATCTATTAACAAAGGGTCTGTCAAACTTTTGTCCAGTAATCGTCACTTTGGTCAGCCTCTTCTAACCTTTTCAGCTGTACACATTTTTAAAAATGTCACTCTATTGTGCTTTGATAAGCTGAAGCATTTCTCTTCAGAAATGTTAAGTATATTCAGTGAAACATAAGAAGGGTAGAAATGCTGTAAAGCAACAGACTGTAAATCCTTTTAATTATTTCCTAAGCTTTGTAAGCACTGCAGTCAAAAGATTAGGTGATCCACCCCCGGGGGAAAAAAAAGAAAAAAAAATAGTTGTATCTGCTTTTCCTATATGAGTATGCAGCATATGAACAAGAGGCTCATTTTTTGTTTTGGAATAAATCCATATAACTATTGAGATGGAATTTTACAAAATACATTTATAAGTACTGTATTAATTACCTTTAGTCATTATTTTGAAACTGAAGCTCAGCAGTCCTGTAGGGCAGTAATTATAAGGATTAGTGATGTCCTTGTCTCACGACTTTTAAAAAAATGTAAGTTTGGCTTTAACTGTTTCCTCTTGTTTAGGACTAGATTTAATCAGGACTGAGAGAAAAAAAAAAGCAAAAACAAAGTTGTCTTTTTGCTCCCTTGCTGTTAAAGCTAAAGGTCAAAGTCATGAAATCTTTTTTGGATTTTTCAAAGAAGTTTGAATATGTGTTTTTTCTTTTTTCTAATATATACAGATATTGGAAGCTATTATACTGGTTGCCGTTGTCAGAAGAACCCGGTGGGTTAACATAGTGGGTTATGGTGCTATATATGCTACCAAGATAGCTGTAATATAATAATAATAATAATAATAATAATAATAATAATAATAATAATAATAATAATAATAGACAGAGAAGACTGCTGTGCATAGTAACTTCATGGCACCCTTATTTAAGTAGCATTTGCTTCAAGCGTTATGCTGTATACAGAAATGTACAAGTGCAGAACAAGAAGGTGCCAGATAGGGGTTTTAATCTGGAGTTGAGGCTGCTGACAACTAAATGAAGCAGAGAATTGAATAGTGAATGATCAAATAGGATAGCAGTGCAGATGCTGCAGCATTTGTCAGCATAACAAGGCAAATCTTTTAGCTCTGCATGGCATGCTGGACTATACATAGCAGAATTTAATAAAGTATAGAAAGTGTGTGCAAAATGTGTAGCATGAAATTGTAAGATAAAAATAAGAAAAGGGTTCTGAGTAGCTTGTTTAAAATACTGCAGGAGGTACAAGTTCACCATCTATGAAACAGAAAAAAGAAAGTAATAGGAAAGACCACTATGACTTAGCAGGAAGAAGGTACAAACTAGTTGTCTGCCTTAAGATGTGCAGGGGAAGGTGAAAGAAACTGACAAGGAAGGCATCAAAATTATTCAATGAGATGAGAATTTAAAGAGGTTGTAAGAAGAACAAAAACTTAAAGTTGCAGATCAGGCAGAAGCTGTCAGTGTTTGAATTTGTATTGGACTTTATTGATCATTACTTAGGAACAATGTGTGGTTGTGAAAGGTGAGTGGGAAGACCAATGAACTGCAAACAGAAAGAGATGTTAAAGTAAAAGTAGTAGTCACAGTACCAGGAAACGTGATAGTACAGAACTTGAGATCCTGGCAGAGGAGGATTGAAGGTGCTGGTCTAGCTAACCAGGACATGTGATGGTTTACAACCTAGGATCCTGGCAGAAGAGGGTTGAAGGTGCTGGCCAAGGTACCAGAATACATGATGGTTTAGAACCAAGGATCCTGGTAGAAGAGGTTTGAAGGTGCTGGTCAAGGTACCAGGACATGTGATGGTTTAGAAGCAAGGATCCTGGTAGAAAAGGATTAAAGATTCTGATGAAGGTACCAAAACATGTGATGGTTTAGAACTAAGGATCCAGAGAGAAGAGGATTGGAGATGCTGGTCAAGGTACCAGGACACATGATAGTTTAGAATCAAGTATCCTGGCAGAAAAGGACTGAAGGTGCTGGCACTGTGAGATGTTACAGAATGTGTCAATTATGATCTATGCTAATGGACTGAAAATACAATATGAATCTTTATGTACAGAGACAATATGAAGGGATGTGGGGGAAATGATATGTCATTGACTCTGACTTCTCTCCTTGAGAAACAGATGGCAAAGATTCACAAGAGCAGACTGATAGGACTTCTGAAGTTGAGTGATATACTGTATAGGAAACTGCACTGCTGAATTACAGGAAAACAGAACTAATCTAGCCTGAATATTATGATTGTATTTTAATTTTTAAGAAGATATTAGTGTAGTGGTTTATAATGTAGCACATTTATTTCATGCCTGGAAGAACTGAAGACTGTGGATTCAAAGATTCACACTTCAGTATTACTACTGCAGTTCAGTATAAGCGACACGGGTATAAAGTGTTACCTAAAAATTACATTTTACAGAAGTGATGCTGGTAGCTTAGGAATTTGTTAAAGATCCCATGCAACTTACTGATTAGTTGGTGTAGTTATACTAATAGCAATGATGAGAGGTAGATATGGGAATTTTGGTAGGATTTATTTTTGACAGGTCAGGTATGATTCTAAGACTATGAAATGACAGATCACATGCTCAGCCCAGGAGGAATAACTCAGGCCATATATCTCATCACTATCAAGAATTATAACATTTCCAAGTAAATTTATTTCTCTCTTTGCTAAGTTGTGCAAGCACTAAGCATTTACAAATGCATGTTTCATAATTTTTTATATTCTGGTATCCTAAGATGAATTGCAAATAAATTATTTAAGCTTACCATCACATGGTTTAATTGAAAGTATGCAGACATCTGTTTATCTCTGAGTTGTTATGCGGTGTGTGAGTTATAGATTAATATATGGTTTAATAATGAGAGATTTCCATGAATTCACTTACATTATGGACGTTGAAGCAAACATAAATACATATATAGTTAACAAAGAGTAGAATGAAAAGTCATTTTAAATGCTGCCCTTATTTTTGAGAATTGAATATGGTAATCCATCGAGCCATTATATGCTTTAGGATTTAGTATAACTTTAGCATTTAGTGGTCAAACAGATTACTTAATGTAACTGAATTACATACTGATTTACATACAATTTCTATTTGCTATGGTATACTACAACTCAATACACAATGAATCATAAACTAAACAAAAAACACCCCTACTATAATTTTACAAAATAATAATACTCAGACATATTCTTGCAAATAAATAAGTCTGACCTTCCAAACATTCCCACATTTTTATGTTATTGGTAACTAATATTTTCAATAAAAAATCTTCTTTGCAAAAGAGTTTGGATAGGATTCATAGACAATGGATTCTGCTACACAAGGTGGCCTACAGTTAAGCGGGCACATGTATGTATTGTTATAGAATCGCCAGCATGGAGACTACAGGTGGCAACTAGTGATCCATTATGCACTATATGTGAATTCACTATAACAATGTAATCTAACATTCCAAATACCTCCAAAATAATTATCTTTCTTAGTCTTCATGTCTTTTACTTAATTCTCCCTTTTGCCACATTTCAAACATGACATTGTTATATTTTATTTCCCCAGCCAGCCCATACTCCATTCTTTGCCTATTTATTATAGTAACTTGATATAAAACAACATTCAAATAATAGATTTTCTATAGGTTTCTCTTTATACCTAGCACCTTTTCGTGCATTTTTCCAAATACTTTATACTTCATGTTCCTATAATGTAAGTCTTCTTGAAAATAACTAAATGTAACTCAATAAACAAGTACCCCCCCCCCAGCAACTCAAATATAGAATACAGGTAGAGCCCACCATGAAATGCACACAAATTCAGTGCACATCCCCATAAGGCAGACCATCACACATACCCATATCCTCATCGTGGGTGGCCATTTATTGAGACTCACCAATGCACGACTCAACAGGCTGAGCAAGGAGAGGGTCATGGTCAATTGCCTGTCAGATACCAGGACTCACCACATTCCTTGTACCACAAGGACAAAAATGACATAATCATTTTACATTTTTATTTATTCATTTAACATTTGTTTACTGGGAAAGTTCAACTTGGAACAAAGCCAATTTTCAGCGGAGGCCCAGAGAAGTAATGCTCCAGATGCATGTCTTTGAAATGTGGGAGGAAACTGGAGCACCCAGAGAAAACCCACACGAATGCAGGGAGGACATCCAGCTGAGAATCAAACCGAAGAACCTTTTGCTGTGAGGTGACAGCACTACTGCTGCACCACTGTGCCGTCCAAACATGTACATGTAGGTGTAAATGATGTGAGACATACTTCCCTGGCCTGTATGAAGAGAGACACGATGGAGCTCTCAAAATGTGTTCTTGAGCCATTTACCAGTATTCTATCATCACCAAGAATGATACAACAATGCAATCAAAAGATAATTTACTTCAATAGTAGACTTAGATTCAGGTGTCATTCTAAGAGGTTACACTAACTATCAACCTAGGAAGAGATGGCATGCAGTCTAAACTGCTTTGCCAGGGATGGCCTACATCTCTCACCTCAAGACTTCTGTATTGGCTAAAACCTTGTCCACTCCCATTTTGCTCTTTTTTATGCAGTCAGACTCCAAAAATGTCCAACATAATTAAACAGAATCAGGACAACACTGGGGTACTGCTGCTCAAAGCTAAGAACCTTTACAAAAAACTCCACACCTTTCAAACTCGTCTTACCCTAGAAAATATAGATATATGCATTGTCACAGAGACTTGATTCAAGACCAGTAAAATCACTCCATTAGTGGAGGACTTTAATGCCTATCACTCATATACAGGCCCACCACATTAGAAGAAGGTAATAAAGATGGAGCTGTCTCTATAGTCTTGAAGACATCTCACCTCAAGATTCATTAGACAAGAAGATGACTTGGAACTCTTCCACATCCAAGTAAATATAAACAAAGCCCTTTATCTCATATCATGGCTAACTACAGGATTCCCTCTATGTACCCCACAGCCCATACGTACTTAACCTGTATGGAGACCCTATGTATTAAGTCAACCTTCTTAACCAGTATGGAGTCCCTAAGTATTAAGTCAAACACTATTATTCTAGCAGACTTCAGCTATCCATCCATCAAATGGGAGACTTATAAATCCTCATATATGTATGCCCTGAGACTTCTGGACTTTGTAAACACAAACTGTCTGGACAAGTTAGTCCAAACCCCAACCAGAGCATATAAAATCCTGTAAATGGTCCTTATCAATATGGGATAGTTTTGCTCCCCATTGTAACCTCTTCCCTGGTCAAATCAAACAAGTCAGTCATATTCACCTTAAGAATTTTGTTTTCCAATACTTTAATATTCACACACTATGCAATGGCTAATCTACTAAAACTGAGTACATTCCAAAATGTCTTCCATCTCAACAGTCCATCTGCTTATGTGGAATCTTTTACTATCAACTTCTATGTACATGTAAGTAGTTGCATAGATGGACCTGTCCTCCTCAGAAATAAATACAACATGAAATTCAAAAATAAATCCCTGTGATGGAACTTTAATATAATCAGGCTTTATAATAAAAGAAAAAAAATTGTTGCACAGAAAAATAAATGTGGGGGGGCGTGGCCAATATGGGCTCTGGATAACAGCAGATTCTTTCAGCTCTACCAGGATAACTACTTAAACCAGGGAATTTTGTCACTAAACTCATCAAATGGATTTTTTAATCAATTTTGTGTTGGGACAACATCCTCCACAATAATATCAAAAGAAAAACAGAACTTGACAAATTTTCCTGTCAGAAACTCTTTTGGAAACATTCTACTCATCATAAGACTTCAGGATGAGCTTCTCAAAGGCAAACAACCAGGATTCTACCCTGAAAAAGGAACTTCAAACACTATTGACTAACCTGCAGGACTTAACTACTAAGACAGACAGAACTGATACTAAAATAAACAATTTTAAAAAGAAAACCACAAAACAAATGGACTTACTTCATGAAGATTTACAACAACAAAAAGCACAGGTACCTGGTATAGAGGAAGCACTTAATGATATGGACTGCAGATTAAAGGAAGGAGAAAACAATATAGAATTTTTACTTGAACAAAATACTCTTCTTCAAGCCAAACTAGATGACTTGGAAAACAGGTCCCATCATAACGATATAAGGATTTTTGGGCTGCCAGAAAACATCAAAGGCGAGAACATGGTAAGCTTCTTAACTTCATGGCTACCAAAAGCTCTTGACTTACCTGAGGCATTATCTTTCGGTATAGAAAGAGCCTATAGGTTCTTATCTTCCTCAAATACTAACAAAAATATACCTAAATCTGTGATTGCAAGATTTTTATCATCTTCCAATAAAGAAATACTATTAAAATCTGCTTGGGCAAAAGCACCAATTAAAGTTAATGAAGCTGTGGTACGCTTTGATAATGACTATTCCTCAATGGTTATAACAAAAAGGAAAATATTTCTTCCACTCATTAGAGAACTTAAAAAGCTCAACTGAAAACTCACCTTCTATTCCTAGCCAGATTGAAAATATTTTTACCAGATGGCCCCAAAATATTTGAGGACCCAGACTCAACTCTGGCTCATATTAAAAAAAAAAACATAAACAACTACATAAAACAGAAGAGATGGAATGGTCTCGCCCATCTCTGAAGAGAATGGCATCTGGCACTTCTTGGAAAACATCAGATAAACAAAAGAGATTGAAAAATAAATGACAATTTTACTGCTGTTTTGTCATATCCATCTGTCACCTTATCTTGCAACTCTACATGGTTATCTATGACTTTCAGTTTATTGCTAAACAAAATAATATCAGTATTAATAATGGCTAAAATGGTTATGTCTTCCTTTAAAAGAGAAAGGAAGTTAAAACAAAATGCTTCTCTGTTTACTTCTCCCATCTCAGAAATAAAGATGAAAGGTTAGTGAAATGTTTATATTTTGTTTTAGTTTGTCAACATGGTGTTACATAGTACACCACAATATTACATATATTTCAGTACAAACCTGTTATTATGCATTCTGAGGGAAGGAGGGGAATCCTTTATTTTTTCTTTATTATGTTTACTATTTATTTTACTTTATTTATGTTTCCTTTTTTATTTTTATTTACTGTTTATTACAAGAGTCCCAGTGTTAAAGAAATGTATTTGTTATGAATATAAAAGCTTTATGTTAAAACATCAATATACTTGGCAGTAAACAGCATATCATGAATGTAATAATGCTGGAAAGCAAGTGAAGCTCTTTTGAAATGCCTGTAGCAAAGCTCGCGCTAATTATTGTAATCAAGGGCTTTCACTAAAAGAAAAAAAAAGCTAAAAAAGTTTCTTTACTAACTTTCACACTGAAATTGCCTTGAGAGACTAATCTGAATCCAAAAGACCACAAGCAGCAGGTCTGCAAGCCGTTAAAACCTTCACTTCTCTGTGCAGCAGTGTGAGAAACTGCAAAAACACCTTGCTGAACTTTGAACTCTTTCATCCCGCTTCTGCAACGCAAACACCCCAGGACACTCAGGAACAAGAAATTAAGCCATCGCTGCATGAGAAGAGCCAAAATGGGGCTTCTAGCTCAAGGTATAAAGAAAAAAATATAAAAGTGTTAGTTTTAAGTCTATAATTTATGTATACTTTTTTACTTTATTAGCGACAGCTCTTAGTAGTCCTTTGTCAAGTGCATAAGCAGTGTGTGAGTTGAGACAGCAATACAGTGATTCATTATATGGTGGATGGGGAAAGGATTTCAGCGTGGATCCAATGCATATGCTTTATGTTGTTAAAAGATTTAAGTACATAGTGTACTTGTATAAAATTATGTGTTGTACCTTTGAAGTTTACTGTTCATATGACTATAAGCTAGTCCATTGCACATGTCATTCTTATTTTAATAAGAAGTCACAAAACAGAAACTTTAGCAGATAAACACAAAAGCCAGAAGAAGTAGTTGGATTCAACCCACTCAAAGTAATGCAGGCTGCAAATCACCACAAAGTTGTAGAATGCAGAATCCACTTTATTAACTTCAGAATATAACAATTCAAGGATGAGTGCTTTCATCCAGAAAGGTCTAGACTTCATCAGACAATTTATCCCACATAGTTACTTCCTTCTTATACAGTTCAAACAGGAAGGTCCACCCAGTTATAAACTAATCAATTATGCCATTAAAAGCAGCACAATATTCACAGTCAATGAATTTAAAAAGCAGACAAAATATCCAAACTGAAAAAGTTCATGGAACACACAACCATAAAAACACACTATATATAAGCACTGCTTCATAAAATGACAACGTACAATAAATATTTAAATATGTTGAATGTGCTTTATTTTAATAAGACATCATCACATTCATAATATAAGAGCTCCTCTGCATGTTATTTTAAGAAAATAGGTTTCTTACTTGAAAACACTACTCATTGATTTTAACAGACATTTTACTTTTCCTATAAAAATTAAAGAGTATATTAATTAAGAAGCAAATGCTTATTGTACATAAGTGAAACTATTCTGTGATAGAAATTGTATAGTACTGTGGAATATTATATACTCTTTTGAATAAAAAAACAGTAGAACTGAGATAACAGTATATAATCAGAAAACAAGTAACTTTAGTAATCTTAATATGTAATAATTTTAATATAAAAAAAACCACCCCCCAATTTTTTTTTTTTTTTTTTTTTTTTTTTTTACAGAGGAGCATCTTTTGTATGGATATTTCCTTAAAATTCAAGTTACTATGAATCATATATATATATATATATATATATATATATATATATATATATATATATATATATATATCTTCCTGAATACTTAGAAATAACTGTTTCCCTTTAATGTAAATAGTTAATACTTTTCATATGATGACCTTTTTTGTAATTATAAAAGTACATTTTAAAATCTAAACTGTTTATTACTATACCCTCAAGACACTTCATCATACTGATATTCTCTTAGGATTGCTATAATACAACATTGATTCACTTATTTAGTGACAGTGTAACTTCAGATGAGACTAACCTATCTTTCTTTTAGTTGGGAAATCTAGATATTTACTGAGTTCTCCTAATGTATTTGAATAAGAGTGACTGAAAATTATATCAGATTTGACTAATACACTACTACAGCTTTGTAATAGATCAATATAGAATTTAGAATTTCTTTTAAGGGCTCATCAGCAATAACTCTGCTCATGCTGATTCATATGTTTTAAAGATCTTTGAAAGTTAGAGCCACATAAATAAATAACTTCTTTGAATTAGTTAGTTTGATCAAACAGATATAATTCAAAATCAGATGATTACTATATCACTACCTTATAAGAGACTAATACAGAACGCAAGAACTGTTCTAATGGTAAGTCAGAGGTTATAATAAGTTCCTACAGGCTTTAAATGTTAAATAACTTTATATTTTAGTCTTAGACAAAATGTTTATACAAAGTAATCTTCAAATGTATAAAAATGAGACAAGAATCCTGAATAGGATATTATATGTTAAAAACTAATAGGCTGATGAGTTTTTCTTTTACATAAATAACTACATAATACACGCTAAGGGTGATTACTGAAAATCTACTGTTATAGACAGGGTGGTAATTTCAGTGGTTGATGCTACTCAAACTGGGAGTTTATAACTTCAGATGGGGTGCTGGTTAAATTTTCAAGAAATTACAATCTAGTTATTGTTATAATGCTTAACCCTTTCTGACATCCACTTTATTTATCATTCATAAGCTTTTAATCTCAAAGAATTTTAAAGTGTATCATACCCACATAAGAGTTTCATTCATAGAAGACGTGATTCAGATAATGAATATTAGAGGGGGAAAAATAGATAAATTAAAAAAACGTGATATAATGTTCACTTCATTAGTATTGTTACAGGTATAAAATGGTATCACTGAAAGGGATCTCAATAAAAATTAATGGTTTGAATAACCCATGTAAAAGAGGAAGCTTATTTAGATACTTGAACTTACATATGTCTAATTAAATTTTTCTCCAAGAAACGCATCTTTTGAAATATGATATATCTAAATTAAACACTAATAAATATACAACCTTAGCTAGTTCTGTGCATTCAAAAAAGAGGGGTAGCAAGTATGTGGAATAAAACATTACCTATTCCCAAGATAATTAAGACATATAAGGATGACAAAGAAATGTTTTGCTTAGTCATAGCTGAAATAAATAGAAATTTACATTCATTAACATATACTGGATTCCAGGTATAGGTATTAGTACAGTGAAACAAAACCCAGTTCTTCTTTCTAAAGGAGACATCACTACAGCAGGTGATTTTAATTGTATTTTAAGTGACAGTGAAACCAGTGTTGCATGGAAAAGCTAGGCATTTAAAAGACTTTATTGACTCATACCATCTGAACAACATTAATAATCAAGTGGACACAAAGTCCTTACATTATAATTTCTTCTCAAACAGACATGGATCATATTCTAAGATAGACAGAGTCTTGATCACTAACCAATTGGTAAATGGTTTAACTAAATCTATGATTATCTCTTGCCAGATATCAGACCATAATTCAATAGCCTTTGAAATCAATATAAATGTAATATAGCATACAATTTAAAAGAAATCCAGCTTATCTAACCCAATTAAAAGAATTTAAAGAATTTGTAGCTTAGGAGATACAAAACTTTATAGAGACAAATACTTCTTCAGACATATCAGTTATATATACATATATGGGATGCCTTAAAAGCATACCTATATGGGCAAATTAACAGATGGTATAATAAAAGGAAAGCCTGAGATAAGGACTTACTAGAGATACAGAATAAATTAGACAAACTCAAACTTAACAACAAAGATAACATCACCAATAAAGATGTAATACAGGAAATCAACAAACTAAACGATGAATATAAAGAAATCTTAAACCATAAGACCAAGATATGTCTGGAGAAATATAAATTTCTAGCATTCTTAACACTTCCCAAATTCATAAATAAGCTTAAAAATAAAACAAAAAGACTCAACAAACAAAATCATATTAAAGAGATATTTTCCATAAAGAAAAAAAAGGAAAGTCTATAATCTACAAGACATATTAGAAGAATTTAGGGATTACTTTCATAAAATCAATCTCAAAACAGTTAATATGGATCCAAAAGATAAACTAAAAGAATTCATAACCAAATATACAAACAAATATTTAAATAAACAACAGACTAAATTAATAGATAAACATATTTCGTCCATAGATATTCAAATCCAAATTAATAAACTTAAATTAAATAAAGCACCAGGCAATGATGGTATTATACTGGAAATTTATAAAATAATGCCAAAAAGTGCACTTTCGTTACTACAAAATGTATTCTTAACAGCTCAGAATGAATCTATAATTCCCTCATCATGGAAATGCCCCTTATCTTCACCAATATTGAAAACCAATAAAGACCCAACAAAATGTTTTGCTTATAGGCCCATATCTTTACTGAATGTTGACTACAAAATGTTATTGAATATATATATGCTGATAGACTAAAGAAATTCCTTCAAAACATAAATGACGAAGATCAAACAGGTTTTATAATTAATAGAAATACTTTTGACAATATAAAAAGAACATTAATTCTAATTGATTATGCTAATAAAAAAGAAAGATCTGACATTAATAAGCTTGAATATAAACTCAGCTTTTGATTCTGTAAACTGGGATTATTTGTTTATATTATTAAAATGTTTCAGTTTCTCTGATAAATTTGTAAATCTAATCAAACAATTATACAAAGGGGCCTTAGCATACATAAAAATAGGTACTTACATCTCTCAGTTTATACCTATCTTGAAAGGAACTAAACAGGGTTGTCCACTCTCTCCTCTATTATTTACATTAATAATGGAACCTTGGGCTAATGTAATAAGAACAAATAAAGATAAAGAAGGCTTTAACATAAATTCAGACACATCATCTAAGATTCAGCTCTTTGCTGATGATGTTCTTGTTACTTAAAATGGGAATAATTCCTCTGTTGCATATTTGTTTAACTCTATGTATGATTTTCAAAAAAGCTCAGGTTTGGTCTTTAATGAAGATAAAAAATACTACCTATTTATTCAAACAAAAATAAATTAAAGAAAAAAATATTATAAATATAAACCTAACTCTGATCAAGTAACATATCTGGGAATCATATTAGCAAAAGACATCAAGACTATAATTCATCTCAACTATAGTAATACACGTAATAATATATAATCAGTTATAAGTAGTTGGAACAGAATTTTCTTTACATTGAAAGAAAGACTAACAATAATCAAAATGATTATACTCCCAAAGATACTCTATATCATTCAATCAATATTATTACTTTCCTCTAAAACAATTATTAAAAAACTAAACTCCGTGTTCTTAAAAATCTTCTGGGCTCAAAAAACAAGGGTGGCACTAACATTTCATTTTAATAGCTGGTCAAAAGGAGGAATAGCTTTCTCTGACCTAGATCTATACTCCATCTCATATATAATTAAAACTATATTATTATTAATAGATTGCTCATACTCTGCAAAATGGAAAAAATACTGGGAAATAATTAGGATGAATCTAATTACAAAACCTCAGTCATATAAAACAGATGTCTTAAACAACCCAATTTTGTGGATAATAAAAGATTTCTACACCACATATGTTACACCGATACATCCAACTAATTATACATTAAGCATTTTTACCATCTTTAGGAATTTTATATATAAACATTCAATGTATAAAGAATGGATTTTCTTATTATACCTTATAGCATATGCATAAGGTATCATTTCATCATCCGACACGAATAAAACATTACTACTTAGAAAAAAATAACATTCTGGTTTCAGATGATAGTAGGTAATAAAGTTAAAATATATATATTTTGATACAAGAATTTGAATTAGATGTCTTTGGTTAGAGATTCAGGCCTATAGACAGTTTATCTCTAACAAACCTGATCTATTACCCCCTATAATTTTGGAATCCATTCCTATATTACTAGACTATTTAGTACCAAATTTTCAACAGAAAGCTTCAACTAAAGGTAAACGTTGCTACATTTACAAAATCATTAGAGGAGAAACTTATAGTTAAGAGAATTATTGGAACTACTTCTCTTCCGTCATTAATGAAACACTTATTGAACAAGACAAAAAGTACATACTGGAATCAGCTGGTAGACCAACTTCCTCACTTAAATGGAAGATTTATACCTGGAAATTTTTGTACAGGTCATTTATACAGCACAAGTGATGAGTAAAATTAATAAAAAAGATAACTTGTGAAAGAGATGCAATTTAGAGATGAATGCTGACTGGGCTCATTTGTTTTTTGATTGTACAGACTTAAAAGTCTATTGGAAATATGTCAACAACTTTTTACAAGCCTTATTCACTAACAATTTTACCATATCTAGATCCTTAATTCTATGCAACACACCCATACCTAAATGTGTTAAAAAAGTTAAGCTTCCTCTACTTTGATCAATTCTAGCAGTGGCTAGAAAAATTATCACTAGAAAATGGATTTCAGATTCTCCTCCATCTTCTACAGAATCAAAAAATGTTCTGGTTGATGTATGTCACTTAGAACTTATGACAATTAAAACACGAACATATAGAAATACGTTTTCCTATAATATGTGGGTTAGCTTACAGAAATTGTTAGTAAAAAAATTTATTTCATGAAAAAATAAGTGTCATATATTTATGAAATTTAAAAGTGGATGTCTTGTAAATACTTTAGTTATTTTTGTGATTGTTAAACGTTTATATAGCTCATTGTCAACTGCATGTAAGAATTATCTAGTTCATTTGGTTAAATGTTAAAATCAATAAAAATGTTTTGAAAAAAAGAAAAATAAATGTAACTCTCAAGAAAATAAAAATTTAAACATGGAACTCCAAATCCTGCTCAAATCAGCTAAAGCCAGATATGAGGTAAAAATAGCCACCGAAGTTAAAGATAATAACAAAGTCTTCTCTAACTATGTTATAAATTTCAGAAGCAATGCCCAGCACTGCACAGAGCTAATAATAAAAGATATAACATACTCAGACTAAGAGAAGATAGCCAATCTACTAACGAACAAATTCAATTCCAGTGTCACACCCCTCCCATCCCATATCCTCAAATCAAATTCCCACATCTTCTCCCTTCCTCAAATATACAAGAAATGAGTTTTCAAGGCACTTCATGAGGTCAGGAACACTATGTCTGTGGAGCCAGATAACATACCAGGCTGCCTACTGGCTAGCCTGAAGCATGAATTGCCATACCCCCTGCACAAACTATTCAACTTTAAAACTGGCTTTGTGCCAGATGAATACAGGACAAAAATAGTTATTCCCCTGCACAAAGGTGAGGCTACAACAGACCATAAACCTGATTAGCCACATCAGCAAAGTTTATGGAAAGGATCATTACAAATAATAAGCAGGAATGTAGGAGACATACTGACACTCAGCACATCCTAGCTCAGATTTGGCAAGGGCAATTACTGCCTATTTAAGGTGGTTGATTTTGAAAAAGTCATTGAGGCAATGGATAAAGGCAAATCAGTGTACACTGCCTATATGGAACTTGCAGAGGTGTTCTACAGCATCCTATACTCGGGCATATACCTCTCAATTTTCCAGATTTTCACATAATGTCCTGATTTTGCCTCATATTTTTGGCCTGTCCCTCATAAAATTTGTTGTTTTCTGCAAATCACTGAGGATTTAAGTCACTAGATGACATTCATTTGAGATTCATATTTCATATCCTTCAGAAAATGCATGCTAATACAAATCATGTTATTCTAGCAACTCTATAAGTTTATAAGAGTGATATTTAAAATCTGTCCCTATGTTTGGGCCTTTCTGGCCTCATTATTTTAGGTTTTGTACAGATGTTCTGTGCTAAAAAGTTGAAAGTTGTGAGCAGGCACCATAGATAAACTCTCCCAGTTAAATGTTAACCCCTATGTAACTCAAGAGATTGCAAATTGTCTCATAAATAGAACACAAAAATTTGAGGTGAGAGGCTCTGCCTCCTTCAAAATACCTATCACTATAGGTGTACCCCAAGATTCAGTCCTTGGTCCAATTTTTTTTGGCATTTACTTCTCAGAGGTCAAAGCTAATAGAAAGTGATTGTTGCTAACCAAGCTTTCAGATAACTGCAAACTTGCTGCCATCCTAAACTCCCTACAGAACTCCATGATCCTAAAAAAGGGCCTGTCTCAAAAACAAAAAGGGTACAAAACAATGGACTGAAACCAAATACCAAGAAAGGTATAATCTTATCCTTTGTCAGGCATGACTACCTTTATAACTATGACAACACCCCCCTTAAAACTGATCAAATAGTTACAGATCTGGGAGCACATGTGACAGTGAACTGTCCTTTGAGCACTACATATCCACTACTGTAAGGAAGTCCTTTTTCATCACATAGTTTATATCAAAGTGTATGGCATCCAGATTCCTGGGAAGCAATTGTTCCTCTGACTCGGCACACATCAGGCTGATAATTGAGTATAATGCCCTGCCCCTTTTGATATATACCTGTGCAAACACATTTTACAGCTGAAATGTCTGCAATGCTTCCTCACTAAAATAACTAGGGGTCTAAATCATAAACAACTATGCAGATTGTCTAAATCCTTGTGAATCATCTCAGTATCATAAAGACTACAGAGACGTGACTTCTGTCTTATCTACAGAGCCTCAACAGACCCTGTTCAATCAGACATATTAAACATTCAGAAGTTCAAGGGTATCAGAAACATCCACTCACTGAACCTCAATCTATGTTGCAAGATTAACAGAACATGCAGGAGGGGTAAATTAAGGAGTTGGGTTGGCACAGTAGGTAAGATACCTCATAAACAATGTACAGGGTTTGATTCTGATTACTGGCTAATGGCAGAGCTTGTAATAGTCTACAAAATGATAGCTACTGTTTACCTATAAGGTATGCATTATACAGCATACCATGTTTATAGAAACACCTTTCCCTGTACATACAGCAGAATACTTCTCTTACTTTATTCAAATGTAATTTGGATGAATGGATGAGTAGCCACAAATTCACCCATAATTTAGCCCAATGGTCCTCAGGGATAGGAGAAACATGTAAGTACCTAACTTATACTTGTGTGGCCAATCTGTGGAAATTCATATTGCAAAATATAAGGGCTAATGATTAACATGGAAATGCAGGGCTAGGCTTCTTAAGATATTCATATATCAATAGCCTTGTAAGTATATAAGAACCTATGAATTTATAAGTTGCACCATACATCATGCATTTTTTATTATTTTCAATATATTTCTCCACAAAGGTGTGCAACAAAATCTTTACATTATTCTATTTAACCTTTCTCTTCTCAGTGTTGATATTTCAAACCATGTTTACATTACTTTCTTCTCCCTTCTTATATAATTTCCTCTTTCCAACATTTTTTTTCATAAAAAAATGAAAACTTTCTTTATTCCATTCTTCTCCCTCTTTTCCAAGCATTTTGCCAGACGTAACTAAATGAAGGGCACTGGAATTACAAAATTGCATAAATTGACTGATTACTGCAATATATTTCTCTTTATAGGATTTTTCCAATATACTCACATTCTCAAAAAGAAAAACTGGAAATGCAAACATGATTCCATGTAAGTAAGAATGAAAACCAAAATTGTTTGGTCAATGTCTACCTTCTATTTTGATCTATCTCTGCTTTTATCCACTGTTTTACCTGAAGTACTACATTTTGCATCCTCTCTTCCTATTTAGTTCTTCATAGTAATTTTCCCAAATTGAAATCCTGATCTTTTGACATGGTGCCTTAAAAATATATGTCAACATTTCATTAACATTTACTACCCTTATGTTATGGCCATTTTTTTCATAGTTATTTTATCCTGAGCAGTTCTTGTATAGGTTTCATGTTTCTGCAGCATCCTTTAAAGTTGATCCTCATTTATGACCAACATATTTTATTCAATGTCATTGCTTTTTCTGTGTAACCTGAAATAAATGTCCTGGGCTATTTTACTTAAGAGTCAGAGCACACAGACATGGCTCATTATAATATAAATACAGGGCACTTTCGAGTAACAGCTCAATATCTATAGTTGGCTCTCTTTTAAAATGTCAGCACTCAAAATGTTGAGTGCAAAAAAGCCCCCAAAAAGACTGAAAACATAGGGGGAAAGTGAATCACAAAAAATGTTTTTATCCTTTTGACTTCTTTTTGTAGTGGGGGGACACCACCTGCACATTCAAAAATATACCGGAAATTTTGGCACCTATGTCTCTAATGGACACTGGTAACCTATAAATGGTTCAACTCCCAGGCCCATGCTTACACTTATCAAAGGTAGCAGAACTTGTCAGAGATTTGGGATGCATGGCTAGGCTTAAAAAGGCCCTTGTGGTAGTTAGCCTAGCAAACAGCTATGAACCTATATATCTATCTCTATGTCTCTCTCTCGCTCTCTCTCTATACATATATATATATATATATATATATATATATATATATATATATATATACATACATATATTTATATATTCATACACACACACACACACACACACACACACACACACACACACACACACACACACACACACACCAACTCCAAGATCAGCATACCTCAGAGAAAAGGGAATATTCCAAGAAATGTCATCTCAAACTTGTTATACTTAAGTCTGTTTTTTTGGCAATTCAGTCTGCATGTTTCAGGATTCACTGTAGCAGGTCCCAGCATTTCAAATGGTACTGTACATTTAGCAGAGGTGAGAAGAAGCAGGTATACCTGAAGGAAATCCATTCAGAGGGATAATAATCAAGCTACACAAGCACAGTGAACAAATAACATAACTTATCTGCATAAGTCGCTGAGGGCTGGCATATTTTCTTCAGTCTCTTTCATTTTTTTTTCATTCAAAATAATCAATAACATTGTTTGTATAACACAAGTGTAGCAAAAAAGCTTAATACACATACTTGCCTATCACTACTTTTAAATCAAGAAACTTTACTAAAAATTAGAAAATTAAACTTAAATAAAATGTTCATATTTTACGATTCTGTAGACCACACCTGTTTTCCATAACTCCACTACTGTCTTCCATATCAAGATATCATATACTGTCAAATACTGTTTAGTGGTAAGCCAATACATCATAACTATACACCCTCTGCCCTCTCTCTCTATAGCTTCTTTAAGAAATATATTTTTCTGTAGACATTGTCTATACTGTATTTGTTCCCCTAAACACTTCATACTTGCTGAATGCTTACAGCTTCTAAAAACAGACTGCAATTGTATTTTGTGCCTTTCTTAGTATTTGACAGTCAAAAATGGTCAAATAGAGCAACTTCTGATTTTTATTCACTTATCCATCTTTATTTATATGTATCTAGAATTAGGTATGTTATTATAATGCTAAACTGCTAGCATAACAATTTAATTCTATTAGATATGTCAAGACATTTTACATCCAAAACAGGAGTTTTTAGATATTAAAAATATATTTCAAGTTCTGAAGCTTATCAGTTTTAGACTCGTTTTTAGCTCTGGGATATATACATTTGGATGGATTTTTCAATAGTCTACCATATATAGAAAATTAAAAAAAAAATAATAATAAAACAGCCAGATCCACAATTATTTATTAAAACATATATGAAACAAGTTTTCATGTAAAAACACCTTATCAAGTATTTAAAATCATATACAGAAATTCTGATTAAACAGTACTAAAATCACATGACTAACTTTGTAAAGGTCTACATCATAACATAAGTTTTAAAAAGTAAACCTCATTCAAGCCAAGAAAGAATATAGCTTTCAATCTACTAATCCAGGAACATTCTTTACATTTAATTTTATTCACTATAATAACTCTCTTCATATCTTGCTGAATCATTTGTGGTTCTATATTAGAACATCAAAGTTTCAAAACTTCAAATGTTCTAATATCGACCCCTATTCAGCGAAAGCTGAAAACATCGAACATACAGAACAGCTAATTTTTTCCTAGTGAAAAAATTTGCTGTTCCAAAACACATATAGACAACACAAGCACACCAAACAAACAGCAATCCACACACATACACCTAAAATCTTACACCTAACCCTACACTAAACTATACACACACCATTAACTATCCACTTACCTTAACCCAAATCCTAACCCTAAGGTCCATCACTATCGCACACTCACCTCACCCGCGCCCTAACCCTAACTCACCTACCCCACCCTAACCCTCACATCCATACAATCGCACACTATCTGACCTGCGCCCTAACCCGCCCTAATCCTCACTTCCACACAATCGCACACATACCTAACCCACACCCTAACCCTAACTCACCTAACCCGCCCTAACCCTCACGTCCACACAATCGCACACATACCTAACCCACACCCTAACCATTAGTAACCAAACCTGCACTCAATCGCACACTTACCTAAACTTGACCCATAACTTTCCACCACAGCACTGAAAATACCAAAGCAACAGAAAAGAACAACCAAATTGTTTCCCTAGGAAAAAATTCAGTTTTCTGTTGCTTCGATATTTTCAGCTTTTGCTGAATAGGGGTCGATATTAGAACATTCAAAGTTTTGAAACTTCAATGTTCTAATATAGACCCATCATTTGTAATACAAAGAATTTAAAAACATGCTCATCAGCCTTTAATGAAATATGATTAAAGTATTACATGATATTTTCTTTTTTTCTCAAAAATTTTTTATTTTTCAAAGACAGCTGAATAAATTCCATAGTATTTGTATATAACATCTTAAATAACTATGTACACTATTTACATCAGCCTGCCACTATAACAGAGCTCAATATATACAATTACTTTATAGGTATAACAATCCAGTTAATCAGAGTGTATCTATTCAGTTATTGTAAAGTGTTAATCAATGATAAGACTTTTTTCCATGGATTGTTAATAAATGGCATAGGATGAATCCTTAATTCTTTATTTTTAATTTCCAACAATGTTGTGGTCTTCAGTAGGCTGTAGAAGTATTCCAAAGTCGGTATTGTGTTTGTATTCCATCTTCTTGTTATACACTTCCTTGAGATTGCAAGTATTGTCCAAACTAGATACATATTTGACTCATTCAAACCAGGACCTTCATACACATTTAATAATACTAGAGCTTTAGATAAGTTAAATGGTTCATTAAATAAAGCTTGTAAAAAGTTTTTAATACCATTCCAAAATGGCTTAATTTTAACACAGTAAAAAAATGTGATTCCAATCGGCATTGTGTATTTGCTCACACCTTCAACATATTCCCTTTGTGGAAGAATTAATTTTAGTAATTCTATCTGGAGTTAAGAATGCTCTGTGCAAGCATTTCCAATTAAAAACTTTCCAGTATTGTGTAAAGGATGTATGTTTTATTAATAATAAAATATTTGATTTAATTTCTTCGGTTAGCTGCAATGAGTGTCCTTTTGTTATATAATTCCAAAATGAGGATTTGGGTGTTGTTTTATAATTTATCAATATCTTGTAAAATTTTGAAATACTATTTCCCATGTCATAGGTTCATAGGTTCATAGGTTCATACTAGGCTATCTGCCCGAGGGCATTTACAAGCCTAGCCCATAGTTTTGTGGCTTACGCCACCCCTTTAGTATGGGGAACTATACCCATTATTTTGCTGTGCCTCTGTCGAGCAGTGACACTGAGGTAATCCCTGGGGTATATCTGCGATCTCCCATCCATTGGTCAAGATTTCTCTTGAACAAGGCCAGCGAGGTGCTCTGCCTCACATATACCGGGATTTTATTCCACAGCATAGGGAGTCTTTGGGTGATGAATTTATCCCTCCAGCACGTCCTATTAATAGCCGTGTCGAGGTTTAAGTCTCCCGCCCTTGTGGCTCTGACGGATCTAGATTTTTTGAGGTAAAGCATATTCATCAAATCTGGGTTTGACATGGCCTTGTATGTTAGGCAAAGGTCACCTCTGAGCAAGGTGGCGACTGAATAGAGCTGGAGTTCTTTCAGTCGGGCAGCATAGGACAGATGTTTGAGACCCTTTATCCTTTTGGTGAGGAACTTTTGTGGCCTCTCCAGCTGCTGCAAGTGTCGGGTCAGATACATTCCAAATGGGGCATTGTACTCAATCATTGGTCTGATGAGTGATGAGTATAGGGAGACTATGACCTCCCTTGATCTAGATGAGAATCCCTTCATGATAAGGTGGGCAATGTAGAAGGTCTTCCTAACTACTTTAGCTACATGGGTGTCGAATGACAGACTACTATCAACCTGGGTCCCCAGGTCCCTGATAACTTCTTCTGTGCTCAGTGGATTGCCACCTATTTGGTAGCTAGGGGTAACCTTGTTTTTCCCGAAGGGTATGACTATGCATTTTTTGGCATTTAACTTTAGGCCATGGCTCTGGCACCAGTTATCCGTTTCTGTGAGATGCTTCTGAAGGATATCTGTGTCAGATGGGTTTTCTACTATGGCGCCCAGTTTGCAGTCATCTGCAAACTTTGTCAGTCATAATCATTATATATTATTTCATATAGGTATTTCGTAAGTTTAGGTATTTCTTTAAATGAAGAATTACTAATTATTCTGCATAAATCTTGCAAATACATCAGAATGCTTTGCATAGTTAACAATCTTGTTGTGGAATTTTGTATGTTGTTTCTATTGTTTGCATATCCAGAACTTTTAGTTCTTTGATAAACTGAAACCAGCAAACAAGTCCTTTCTGTTC